>NW_026848752.1:0-20027 GCF_030435595.1 Desarmillaria tabescens | reverse complement strand
TCATGTCGTATTCAAAGACTGCAACAACTCTGATTCTCCCATTGCCTTGCCAAATCCGGCTTACCTTCGCTTGCATGCCGCCATTGCAGGTATTCTCCATATGAGTAAGGCCGCCGGCGTCATGGATCACTTTGAGGAGAAGTACAGAGACGGTTCTGGCGGTTCTGGACTATTCGCCAAGTGGGACCACAAGTTCGGGAATTCGATCCAATTTCTTGAGAAGTACTACCACAATTTCTGCTCGCAGTTGAGCGCTTTTTCACTTTATTGCGTCCCCCTCTCTGGTATCATGTCAACTGCCAGGATCCTGACTGCCTGGAGGTAATATCAAAGTTGTTTCAAAGTTCGCACGCATAGGAAGGTAAAAGTGAGGCAAGTCAATTCACCAGCTAAGACGTCGTGCACCCTAAAAGTAGGCACCACGGCCCGAGAACCGCACTGGGCCCGATGTGGCTGTGCCTTGTATCTCTGCAGACCCGGTGCCAAATAAACCCTTCCCTGCCACTATCCACGACGTCGAAATATTCCAACGGCACGGCGACGCGTGGTGGCCTCGTTTAAGCTGCGCTACGGACATATTATATCCATGTAAGCTCTTAACCACCAATACGACGGGAAAATGGATCCTGAACACGGGTTTTTTCAGCATTATTTCACCAGTTACCGTCGCACCTTACCTCGGCGAATTGCTGCAACTTCTCTCGGGCTTTGGTCCCGCTCGGTCTCGTCGAAAAGCGCGAGAAACTCGGCCAGATCCTCCTGTGAATCTCTTCCTGCTCGTGGTCGGATCAACATGGAGCCTCCATCGACGCCTCCGACAAATGGACATACAAATGAGCCGCCACCCGTCGAGTCGACCGTTTCATTCGACCCGGAATTGTTTCGCACCTATCTTCTGGCCTTGCTGCCACCAGTGATTGGCGCGGCACCGGCAGAGCTCGATTCTCTGTTCGACGACGAGTTCAATGATCGCGTTGCACGATTTAGCTCGGAAGGGGGAGGGGTCATATATGTTGTGAAAGCAAAAGATGAGGTTGAGGGTGCGTGTTTCGCTTAAATGGTCTTCAATTTCTAACTTGTTTCGTAGAGGATGCCGTGCAGACATATAGCTACCAGTTAACTCCGCAGTTAACGTATCACCCTTCTCATGTCACGACACTGGCGTTGATTAAACGCGGACCAACACTCGACCCTATGGTACCTCTAGCTACGCAGCTTCATTTTTTGAACCTCTTCGGCGGTGACGAGACGCCGTACGAGAGTCTGCACGCAGTGGTCAGCTTGTGGTGTCAAGCCATGGTTTGATGCGTTTGTCGGCTCTCGTGGTGGAGGAAAGGACAGTGGCGAGGGCAAGATGGGTGAGCTACTATTTCTTGGTTATCCCTTTCCCTTGTCTAACTCTTGCAGGTATACCCATGACCAAGAAGAAATTTGCTGAACTCGAACTTTCCCTTCTCCATCTCCAACAAAATGTAGAAATACCGGAAACGAACCTAACAATACATCCTGTCATACAACGCGCCGTCGAGCAGGCACAAGCTGCCGGGACACGACCCAACATCTCCCACATACCCGCCAAGATTCTCAATGACAGTGGATTCCTCAATACGCTACATGGACACGTCAATTCGTGGATCAAAGCAATACAAGCAGTGACGAAACTGTCGAGAGACGTTAGCTCGGGGACTGCGTCACAAGAAATCAATTTCTGGCTCAGTCTCGAGCGAGCGTTGGAGGGCATTGAAGCACAGCTACGGAGCGAGGAAGTGAACATGGTCATGGAGTGTCTACGGAATGCTAAACGGTTCCGCGCCACTGTCAGTTTTGTTGCTGATACAGGATTGAAGGATGCCACGGATCTAGGTAGGTTTTTTTCAGCACATGAGGACGTTGGCTGATGACATCGTTAGTGCACAAATACAATCAGCTGATGAAAGATTTTCCCCTCAACGAACTGCTCTCCGCCACTGACCTTGACAAAGTGCAAGAATCCCTTATCCTTATTTTCGGACACATTAACCGCAAACTCCGACTCTCCCCCTACCCTATCCGACGGGCCCTCCCCCTCGTCGAGGCCATCTCTCGAGATTTCAATGACCAACTACTCCGTATTCTCACCTCACACCGTCTACCCTACACACCTTACGAAACCTTTGACCGTCTGCTTGCGCAGACCATGAACATCTTCCGGACGTGGGACGATTTGATGAAAGAGTTCACAAATGTCGCGCGTGAAGTGACGAGGAAGCGCTCAGAGCGGTTTATACCAATTAAGGTGATACCCGCACATGCGAAGCTACAGGAGAGAACGAGGTATCTGAGGGACTGGCGGAAGCAGCATGAACAGCTGGCGGTTATGACGGGCCCGACCAAAGGCCTTGGTATGGGCATGGAGATAGGAGGGATGGATATGGAAGAAGAGGTCAAGGAAGCATACGAAGTCGTCAAGCGGATCGACGTGTTGGATGTTTCTGTTGGTTAGTTTCTTTTTTTGCTTTCCTTTCGACTTGTGATAATTTATGGTCGTCTGCAGAGGGCACTGAAATCTGGGTAGCTGCCGAGAACGCGTACAATGAGCGTGTTTCGAGGGTGGAGAACCAGATAATCGCGCGGCTGCGAGATCGACTGGGGACGGCGAGGAATGCTAATGAGATGTTCCGGGTGTTCTCAAAGTTCAACGCATTGTTCGTGCGACCGAAGGTTATTTTCTTTTTTGTTACAGGTTGGTGTCCGTGCTCACCCATGATGGATTAGATCCGTGGCGCCATTCAGGAATACCAGACCCAGTTGATAGATTCAGTGAAAGAAGATATCAAGCACCTGCACGATAAGGTAGGCTGTTCCATTTCCTCCTTTTGATCTTTACTCATCGTTCTGTTGCAGTTCAAAACCCAGTACCGCTATTCCGAAGCCTACCATATGTCCCAGATGCGCGATCTACCGCCTATCGCTGGTGCTATCATATGGGCGCGCCAAATCGAACGACAACTTCTCACCTATATGAAGCGAGTAGAAGATGTGCTCGGTAAAGGCTGGGAGCTCTATGCCGAAGGACAGAAACTACAGTCTGAAAGCAGTGCCTTCCGCAAGAAACTGGACACTCGACCTGTGTACGAGGCGTGGCTGCACGATATCGGCCGGCGAAATATGGGCGTTGATGGTCGGCTGTTTGAGATTGTACGGTTGCGCGGGGCAGGTGCAGGTGGAGCGGTCGCGTACCAACTGGCAGTCAACTTCGATCCTCAAATCATCACGCTCTTCAAAGAGGTACGGAACCTGCTGTGGTTAGGCTTCCAAGTCCAGCATTCGATAACGAATATGGCGAAAGATGCGAAGAGAGTGTACCCGCATGCCGTGAGCTTGATGGAGACTGTGAGGACGTACGGTCAGACGCTCGATTTGGTGGAGCGGAATGGGGGAATCGAGTGGTTGGTTGCGGAGTATCGGAATGAAGCACAGCGAATGATCAACAAGGGTAGGTTCCTTTCTCTTTGATTGGTGGCTCGTCCTGACAAATGTATTAGGGATGAACATTCGATGGGACTACTTTGTGAATCAGTACGACACCGGGCGGTATGTCACTGGCAGTGACGGACGCGACAATCGGCATATGCAGTTCGTTCGAGAGTTCGCTAGTGTCATTTCGGTACTGCAGGTTGGTACTTGCATGGATGGTGGCGATATAGTACTAATCCAATCCTACTCTGCAGGACAAGACAAACAATGTCATCGACTTGTACAAAGATATTCTGCACGCTGTTGAAGACCTGGGTACTTGCTCATATACCCACGAGGCATTCTCTGAGCTACTGGGCCGGATACAGGCTGCTGTGCGTGCTTCATATGTTACTCTTCCCTGTGCTCATACCGTTGTGCAGATTGACAGACTAAACTTGGAAGGCTATGCAAATTTGGACCACTGGGTCGCAGAGCTAGACAAGTCGATCGAGAAGATTCTTCTGCAGCGGTTAACACAGGTCATACACGTATGGTGTCAAGAATTCGACCGGACGGACGATGGTGATACACGGAGGGATGTTCTGCCCCTGCGAGATATCACCAACAAACGGCGGGGGGATAAGCGCATGAAGGAAGAGAAGGTATGATACTCTCATTTGAATGTGTGCGGCCGTCGTTGACCATATGCCCAGTTTTTGGAGGCCAACATGACTGTAAAGCCTCTTGTGCATGAAATACGGATACAAAACCAAGTTATTTTCTTGGACCCGCCGATAGAGCATGCGCGCGCTTCATGGATCCATCAGTTACATAAATGGCTAGGTGAGAGCGATTCTGTTCCCTTTGGATCTTGATTCTTATCTATTGTGCCTAGGTGTTGTCTGCCGACTGCAGCGAATACAAAGCTCTCGATATGAGATTGGTCTGCAAATGCAAGGAGGCGCTGTTTCAGAAACAACATATACGTCTCTGGTAGGCTGTTTCATTCCTCGGCTATGATTCGTGCACTAATGCTACCTTCCCACAGCTCACCCAGCTACATAAAGATACCCTAGAACGACCATTTACGCTTATCGAAGCCAAGGTTCAACAACTGAAAGATTACGTGGCAAAGTGGCTTCAATTCCAGTCGCTATGGGATCTCGAAGCTGAATACGTGTTCAACCGCCTGGGAGACTCATTAGCGCACTGGCAACAGCTCTTGACGGAGATCAAGAAGGCACGCTCTACGTTCGATACCTCCGATACCCAGAAGAGCTTCGGCGTATGTGTCATTGATTACGAACAGGTGCAGGCACGGGTGAACGCCAAGTATGATTCATGGCAGAAAGATATCCTCAGTCGCTTTGGAGTGAAGTTGGGCAATGCGATGAAGGAGATGCATGCGTCAATCCTGAAAGCAAGGAATGATTTGGAGCATCATTCGATAGAGGGACTCGTTGGCGGGGGTGGGGCAAGAAGGTTCTGATCCGTTCACTCATTTGTTTGTTTCCCGTTTTGCATCTGCATCGGTTTTCACTGTCTGATCATTATGTGGTTTTTTCTGTTTGCACACTCCTTCACTATATTTTGGATTCTAATGACCTATAATGCTATTTTCTTTATAAACTCCTCCTTTCTCCGCTGGCTTTTTAGGTTTGTCGGGATGGCGTTATTGCACGTGATATGCCGCAATCCATTAAGGTCGGCCTCCTATTTTTGTCCTATTTGGGCGTCTTTCTGGCACGTCACTCTCACCGCTACCGCCATTAGACATACGGCTGGATTTTCCAAGTTGTGAGCTTTCTTTCAATGGAACAAACTGAACTAATATGAATACAGGATTTTTTCCTGAATGTCTATCAACTCAATCAATCTACCTCAAGAAATCATTGACAGTATCGTCGACACCCTCTATAATGATAGAATCGCACTTCTGTCACTTAACGGCACTTCCAGGGGCTTCAGCCATAGAGCATGCTCGTATCTTTTTCGCACCGTCTCTCTCCGAAGTGACCTACTTCCAAAATTCGTCGAGCTGTGGTCCCATTCCCCGAGAATTCTCCCCTATATCCAGAACCTCCACGTGTCAGATTATACCCATGAAATGGACGAATCACTCCGTTTGCTACCGAACATACACAGCATCTCAGTTATAGATGGTTTCGCGACCTTTGTCGCTGTCATTTTTCCTGCAATCACATCGCTGACTCTCCGAAACGTCACCTTCTCCAGCCACCTCCAGTTTGACGGATTTCTTCGGAAACTCCCAAAGCTGAAGCATCTATCACTGACAGACATATCTCTTCCCCGATATTGCAGCCCTCCTCCAATAGTTGAGAAGTACGATTTTGTGCTCGAATCTCTGGAAATACGTTGCCGAGCGTCTATGAACGTCCTTCGGGTAACGGCTGAGCGAGACATGTGTCCTCTCCCGAGCTCTCATGATCTAGACAAATTGACGGTGTCTATCAGCCTTGTTGATTTTCTACCGCTTATCCTGAAAAGGCTTTCAGAAAATGGCGGTCGGGTCAATTCTTTGCACATAGGCCCAAGTATCGCGAAGGACTTCCAGACAGGTACTGTATGCTTTCACAATATCTCATCTATCGTACTAATCAGTATTATAAGGACCAGCAGATTGGTCGTTCGTGCCTTGCCACGATTCTCTTTCCCAGTTACAGCATATCTCCCTTACGGTGATAGACATCCCCGGTATGAACCCCATCCCAGCCTTGCACTGGCTCATCAATTTCCTCTCCCACGCACCCGTACCTCACAGCCTCTCTTCCCTCACTATCACCATCGCGTTCTCCAAAACAAGCAACGGGTTTTACCTGGTCTACAACCAAGGCTCCATCTGGAATGACGTGGCTGCTGCGCTGCCTGCCCTCTCGCGGTGGGATATCCGTCTGACCAATTGGGACGCCATGAAGGATCTGGAGTTCAATACCCTCTCCCCGGCTTCTGAGGCTATGAAGCAGCACATCGAGAAGAGGCTGAAGAGTTCGGATTCAAGTGGGATAACGAAGGTGTGGGTGGATTATTTCCCGGACGGATACGAACAGTTCACCGGCGGCAGTTCGTGATCTTTTTTTTCTGCTGTGGTGCGATTTGGCTAAAAACCTATTTTTAGAGTTCATTCAAGCGTCTAGGACGTCGAGTATTTTTGCATCGGTGCTCAATAGGAATATCATTCCTTTTCGATTCATATAAATTATCATAAAATATTTTTTCGACGCTAGTATTGTGTCCATGATATATGGCTATTATTACGAGGTGGTTGATTGGGATCTTACTTTATATAAACTTATTATTTAATTCGGATACCAGATATAGAGTATTCCAGTAGAACTGTGAATACATTGTTTGCGCGTCATAACAGAGCGGGTCTATGTAAGTCAGCTGGATGACAGAGGTAGTAAGAGAAGGAAGCAAAGATGCGACGAGTACATTGAATGAAGAGGCGCTCCTTTATATTCGCCTTCATGACGGGAATGTATCATACGTCATCGATGACGGACATTTTCTCATCCGGGACCAATATAGGTTTACAGATTTCCTGATGTGGTAAAGCCGACATTGCCTGCTTGTCAGCCATTAGACGCCTACGCACGCGTCGCATACTTCCAACTTCTGAAGCATGAAAGAATACATCCTGACTACTTACAATTACCCTTCTTAACTCTATATCTTTTAACTAAGGAAGGTTTTCAACATAACACTGCGCTGGGAGCACAGTGAAAACTATCGAGCTTTAGTCGCTACCGTATAACATGTCAACCATCTAAACAATTTAAACTTTGAAGAGGGTACGATACAGAATACTAACCTCATCTTCTACCACTTTGTAATATCCACGACGTCTTCAGCCTCTCCAAATAGACTCGTTTTCTTCACCTCGAACCTTCCGTCTTGTTCTTCTTCCTCTTCTACCTCCCGTGCATACACTTCCGGGAACTCTCTCTTCAAAAAGGCTAACACGTGTCTGTTAATCGCCTCAAATTCCAGGAGAAACCCGTCATGCCCGTCCGGCGAGGGAATAATGACCAGCTCCGCCTCGGGAATATGTGCGGCAATCTCACGCTGCTCCGTCGTGGTGAACAGACCATCCGTTTCCACCCCAATCACCAGCGCGCGTGGCGGCAAGGTAGAAAGTACTCGCGCGAGCGTCTCCCTTCCCCGCGACAAATCATGCGTATCCATCTTGCGCGTGATGTGAATGTAACAGTTCGCATCGAAACGCGCGGTGAACTTGTCCCCTTGATATCGCAAGTAACTTTGTGCCGAAAAGATATTCGGAGGTGGTGACGGGGCTCCATTACGTGAATTTCGATGGCCATCGTTGTGCGCTGATACCGGGTCAGGCGATTGTGGGCGTGAATCGTGTGTCAGCTGGTATTTCCTCCCGAAACGGCTCTCGAAGGAGTCTCTCGAACGATAGGTGAGCAAGGCTGCCATGCGTGCTGCTGCGAGTCCGGAAGCTGGCTGAGAGGCGTAATAGCCGTCATCGTAGTGCGGGTCGCTGTAGATAGATTGACGCTGGGCTTCCCCCCAGCTGATGCACCAGGCAGAGTGACGGGCAGAGGTGGCCAGAGGGATAACATGACGGATATAATTCGGAGGGGTGCACAAGGGCCATTCGAGCACGGCCATGCCCCCCATGGATCCACCAATGACTACAGCGACAGAGGTTACGCCTAGGTGGTCTAAGACATGTTTATGTAGCCTATACGCATATTAGCGGAATATTTCTTCAGAAAAAGGATAATACGCACCGAACATCGTCCCGTATAGTCGATGCAGGGAATTCCGGTCCGTACGGCTTCCCCGTCTTGGGATTGGTCGATATAGGCGAAACCGTGCCATAAGGAGATCCTATGACATTGGCGCATAAAATAAAGAATCGTTTCGGATCGAAAGCTTTTCCCGAACCCATTAAGGGTCCCCACCTGTAAATCAATTGGTCATTTCTCAATTTCGGCAATCGAGAACCTTACCAGTCTTCTACATCTGCACTCCCGGTGAATGCATGGCAAATAATCATAACATTATCTTTTGCCTCATTCAGGCTTCCCCAAGTCTTGTACGCCACGGGCACATCCTGCAGCTCTGTACCACATTCGAACGTGAACGATGGAACGATCAAGTAGGATTGTGAAATAAGATCGTCAAACCGAGTCATGCTACGGATCTGAGGTAACCGTTTCGAAAAGAACCAGTGCCGGAGTCAAGGTGATGAGCATAAGGAAGATCAGATATGGATTTCGCCACCAAACGAATTTTTTGCGCACATCATCGTGATTCATCGTCGCCCGAATAGGCAATGGCCCGTGCGCTGACTCTTGATTGGGAAATGGTCTGTGCACGATTTCCGGTCATATATAAACCGGGCTCCGACAATCAGGATTCTTTATCTCTTGTGCTAGGGTTTACTGTCACCAATGAGGTCTTTACCGAGGTACAGTTATTTTGCTGATTGCAAATTATACATCCGAACCCGTCTATTAGCTTCGGCTTTTAGCAATTTTTGGAACTCCCCTACTCACTTGACTTTCCGTGAAGATGTGACTCTGCATCTGAGGAAGACAAGTGTTAGTTACTGTAGTAGTAGTACTGTTGAAATTTGCAATGTTTTGTTCCAAATATTCCCTGTTGCGTCGATACATCAGCAAGATGCCTTTTGAATGTTCGCTGAATGGAAGGGTGGTTTAACGGTGGAGGAATTTCGTTCGCAGAGGGATTGTTATAAATGATTGCTAATTGAGATGGAGGAGCTTCGTGTCGAGGTGGCGCGTTATTTGACATGACAAACAACTCCGGCTCGAGTCTTTCACCTTTACCACCATGACTAGTGACCTCTCGTTATCTTCTTCCTCTGTGCCGTGCCGCCAAATGGCTTTACCTATTGCAGATCTAACCGTTC
The DNA here is from genome assembly GCF_030435595.1 of Desarmillaria tabescens. Lineage (NCBI taxonomy): Eukaryota > Fungi > Basidiomycota > Agaricomycetes > Agaricales > Physalacriaceae > Desarmillaria > Desarmillaria tabescens. The sequence continues at coordinate 10,663 of NW_026848752.1, read as the reverse complement.
TCTTCACGCCATCGGCAGCATTGGCTATGGCGTCGACGTTGATACCGGGACTAATATCGGATTCTCACCAGCTGGTACTAGTCGGCGATGACCATGACGTAACTTCGAATCTAATACATGGGAGGGCCGCCAATGTTGCCTATGTACCTGCCTTTTTCGGTTTCGCTCCTGCATAAGGGCTCACTGTGCGACCTGCAGGGCTCATCTCTGGACGGACGAAAACAACGCGTCTTGTTCGTCATTGGAAACATATACCGCCGGCGGAGGGATATTTCAGACGGTTATGGACAGAGTATCGCTGAGTCTGCTGGAGAAGAATGTTTGGTGCCTTTTCACGGTCTTTGGTCATTCTTGTCGCTAACATGACTTCAGACGGCGCATATATCCGCTTGTCTTGCAATGAGAAGGCTGGCGACCATCTCGCTGCCCGAATCAAGATGCTTCTAGGCGAGTGCTACCTGGATTGGCTGGATTTATGTCGCCTAGCAAGCAAAAAGGCATCTGTATCGAGGAGGCTGGATGTATGCGCGCCCATTCTACGCCATGTATCTCTATACTTACGTCCCACAGCCTGCTCACTTCCGAAGCCTAACTGAACGGGGGTTGTCGCCGTAGCGCCAGGTGCGACCATACCTTTGACTTTGTATTCACTTTCTAAGAATACGTTTAAGATCGCCGGCATTCAAATATACATGTTGCTCTAGGCGCAAAGGGACCAAAGCTAGCCGAGCCGGGAACTAGGAAGACCTACGACTAGCTCCCTAGTTGTGAATGTCGACATTGTCATGTTCCCGGAGCGCGGGCGGGTCCATCAACAAGGCTGGCCGTAGTTGCGCTCAAATAAGTGCCGGTTGCTTTCCGGCGTCTGCTTAGAGTCGTCCATCTTGGTCCGCCCATGAACTGAAGATGCCACGCGGATGGAGCGGTCCCAGAGTCAACGAAGAGCCATATTGGGCCAAATAAGCCGTGTGCAGTGAGTAAATATGTTGATGACTGTCCTGGCCGCCTTCTGAAGTTATGCCCTTTCAATTCTTCATAGAGGTCTGGCGTGTTCTAGTGGGAATGCTACATCGCACGTCGAGCATAAAACGTCCCGTATACCGATTGGCATTCGTCCTGCTTGCTCCGATTCTAGATTGTGGCGCAATCACCGACCTGCCCTCAGTGGGCCGTTCCCGGCCCGCGGAGAGCAGCACCAATGACATGGATTTTCCCTAGTGCCCTACCAGACCTTACCCCAATGACTTCCACACGTGGATGATTCGGCGCGTTATTTATTGGAGGGCTTAAAGTACTCCGAGTCCTTTGCATACTTTCCCTCATAGAGGACTTCGCTTATTATAATCTGAAACCAGCCGGATTTATACACCCGCCGAGGTTTACGCGAGACATGCTTACAGCAACCGACACTTTCAGCGTCTCGTCCTTTGCTACCTTGTCTGCGGGTTCTGCTGCGCGACGAAGTAGCATAAACGTGCAATGGATGTCTACCAATACGAGTCTGATACAGTTCACGGAGTGTTTGCCTGGATAAGCGGAGGCTTTAACGCTTCAATCTCATCAGCTTCGGCCGTAGCACAGGAAGCGAGTCTGTGATATCGGTCTTCCTCTCAGGCTCGAGCCCCTTCAACGACGGCGTAAATTACCTGGCTTCTCTGCGCCTCACAAATATCCGATTTTTAGTTGTTTTTGAGTACATGTGCCCGGAAACCCCACAGGTTGTCCCGATAAAAGAGGTGCTTCCCATCTGCAATCCTTCACTTGGCTGCGAATCGCAGCCATAGTCCTTAATTTGGAAGCGTGTTCTGCGACATTTACACAACGACCAAAGAACAATGATGTAAACGTCGAAAGGTTCATTCTCACTCCTCGGCTCACTTTGGGAGTTCTTCACCTGTAGCTTCTTGTGTTTTTGGCACTTCATGAAAGCTCTACAAGCCTAAAGAGGTGCTTAAGCCATGCGAAGACATTGTTGTTACACGCATCTATTGCGCCTTTGTCGGAGGTTATGTGTATTTCTCAGGGACCACAGACAATTCCGATGTACCGAGAAAAAGTTGGAATGTTCTGTGTTTCTTTATGCGAGACTCTCCGTCACATTCGGGACACTAACTTAGAGGCGTCGATGAGTTGAGCTCCTCGACTCGATATCGTTCAATAGCGAAACTACCTTTGCCTTGAGCTGTAGCAATAATGACTCGCTGTCAATTGTATCCAGACAATTATATTGTGCGATACCGAAATGTTGTTGTAATAAAAGCCCTCGGATAAGAGCAGTATGCGTCTTGATAGCAAAATTTGCTATCGATACATGGGTATATCGGCATTCGGATCGAATAGCGGCAAATCGTTGAGGCCCCTATTTTCCCCATCAACTTCCTTTTGCAACCCCGCGTCACCGCCAAGACCTGGACCTCACTTATACTCTTCCCCATTCACCTCAAAAGCTCACGTTCATTTCTTTCAATCGCCATCTCATGAAACATCGGCCCCTTCTGCTGCTGCTGTTTAATCGACTTGTTCATGCTCTGCCCTACCTCAGCCAGGGGTCTGTACGGATACTAGGGAAACATGTACACGGCGTTGAGCCTGGCTCGCCAGAATTCTGGTGGAAGATTATCATAAGCTCAATACTCGTACTTTTGGGGGGCGTATTTGCCGGGTGAGCTCGCTCTAACCTCTCACTTCTTTGCTCCTCCTGATGCACCCCCCCAGCTTGACTCTAGGTCTAATGGGCCTTGACGAGCTGCACCTGCGCGTGCTGGCGACATCTTCAGAGAATCCTGCAGAGAAGCGAAATGCCAAAAAAGTGTTGTCGCTTATGCGAAAAGGAAGACACTGGGTGCTGGTGGTGCGTTTGACACCTTTCATCATTGTGTATGTCTGACATTGTGCAGGTACTCCTTCTGGGTAATGTTGTACGTCTACTCCCCATATTCCGCGTACCCTGGGCTAGAATTCCTCGTGTTCACAGATAGTCAACGAAAGTCTTCCCATTTTCCTCGACAGTGTCGTACGTGATACCCACAGTTTCGCGTCCCTTGGCTTGGCTAATGACCGTAGATCGGCGGAGGCGTAGCCGCGGTAGCGCTTTCAACAACGGCCATCGGTAAGTCGTCATCCCACATCGCGTAACACTACCTGACGCTTCGTTAAAGTGATTTTTGGGTACGCGTCTTATAGGACCTTGACCGGGATCTTTTGCTAATATGCGCGTTTCATCCGATTTTAGAGAGTACGCCGTCATTCCTAACATTATCATGTCTGCCCTCCATTTATACACGCCACAGAATAATTCCACAATCACTGAGCGTACGCTATGGTCTTGCAATCGGGGCAGCGTGCACCCCGTTTGTCTTGTTGTTGATGTACATCTTCGGTAGGTGATTATGCGCTACCTAGCTCACTCCTCGGCTCACAACCCTTCGTAGCCCCTGTAGCTTGGCCCATAGCAAAACTCCTCGACCTCGTCCTTGGCGCGAACGAGACTCACACCTACAAAAAGGCCGAGCTTAAGTCGTTCTTACAGTTCCACCGCACGGGGGAAGAACCTCTGAGAGAAGACGAGATATCGATTCTCAATGGTGTTCTGGAGCTCAATTCGAAGAATGTCGAGACCATTATGACGCCAATGCAGGTGTGTACGGTCGCTCCCACCCGAAGGCTTGAATGTGCACTCATAGTGATATAACAGGACGTGGTCACACTGAGTAGGGATACGATACTTGACCACAAGATGATCGATACAATGTGAGTTCCATGTTGGGCTTTGTATTTCAGCCGCTGATGACTATCCCAGATTAACGAGCGGATACTCGCGGTTTCCGATACATGAACCAAGCAATCCGTTGGCCTTCACGGGTCTGCTGTTGGTCAAGAAGGTCAGTTGCACCGCTCGTACAGTTAGCTATACTCTGATATCTTTCTAGCTTCTTACCTACGACCCCGCAAAGGAGCTTCCAGTGTCAAGTTTTCCTCTATCTATCCTTCCCGAAGCGTACCCTTCGATCAACTGTTTTCAAGCATTGGATTACTTGTATGTGTTTGGGGCTTGATACAACGCAAAAACTAATTTTTCGATTCACAGTCAAACTGGCCGTGCACATCTAATTCTCATATCCCGCACCCCCGGTATCGCAGGTGGAGCCATCGGGGTGATTACGCTCGAAGGTATGCGTGCCTTCCGTACCTTATAAAAACCGACTATGTGACGAATCATCTCTAGATATAATTGAGGAAATCATATCAGAGGAAATTGTCGATGAGACAGACCGCTACGATGATAACGTGCACAAGAGGAAGGCAAAGCGGATGACAACAGCCGCTATCATGAGGGGGTAATGGCTTTCTATTCTTTCCAGTGACTTTCAATACTCACTGCCTTTGTTATAGGATTGTCGAGCGTGAACGGGGAAGGGTCTCGGCAGTTGGCACACCCACTGAGCGAACGCCGCTGCTTGGACGCGATCGGAGTGTTGTGATAGACGTGGACTATGGAATTGGAGCAATCAGTGAATCTCCGAGAGGGGAATAACATTACGTGAATCAGTGTGACTAGTGGCATGCGTTGTAGAGGGACACCTTTTTGCTTTTCATATTTCTTGTATCAACTTATTCCTGGGTTTCTGTAACTGCAGATCTTATATTCTGGAATGGGGGGGCGATGTTCTGACAGAATCAGTTACACATCCGAATCAAGAACGTGGTCCATAAAGCGTAACCGCTCACAGCAGATATCTGACATCGTTAACATGGTTCACGGGGGGAGCTATGGCCGAATAGCCTGCACAAGTATTCAGCTGACAGTGAGTGCTCGCACGTCCACTGGTGACATTGATTTTTTGCGAGCGCCACAAATTTTGCTTTAAACGCTGTAGTAGAAAGGTTTACATCCGCCAATGTGTACCCCCTCTCAAGTATTTTCAGAGGCCCAATCGCGTCTCGTCCTTGTGTCGTCGTATTGATATTCCTATGTAGTAAATTACTTAACACCACAGTACCACGGGCAGGACTCGGTCGATCAGGATCTGTTTGGCTTTGCCGATATTTTCTTCCCGTTTTCTAACCTTCAAAATTACTGTTGTCCTTCTTTTCACATCTTGAACTTGCCTAACACCGACTAGGCGTAAATCGAACGAGGGCATCACTTTCACATACGTCGGTGTACTCTGTCGCTTGTAGATATCTAATAGTAAGTACTTACAACCAGTGTTCTGAAATCGGGCAGCTGTCACCAAAATCTAGTACTTACATTGGAGATCGCTGTAACGATATGAACATCGAGTATGATAAACGTTCTACTTGGAATAGAGGAAATAGAGGCAACGAGTGAGCAATGTCCCGACACCTATCTGCAACAGCGTCGCATACACTGGAATCTCCTCCACTGGAATCTCCTCCTCTGGAATCTCCTCCTCTTCATCCCTTTCATCCCAGGCCTCATCATTGTACGCGCCAAAGGATTGCATGCCTGAGAAGGCTGAATCACGAGGAATATATCCACCGTAATTAATGCTTTGATAGCGAGAAGCAAAGGAATCTGTTGGAAGATGCTCAGATTTATGGAAATAACCAGAGCTCAATGAACTCACCGCGTGCTATGCCCGTATTATTACCGAAACCCAAACTTCTTACGAACCAACGTGCAAAGGCAATTGGAAGGCGAATCAACATGTAACAGGCCTTGAATGGCCACGTAAGGGGCACTGGGTTCGAGAGCAGGAATATGCAGGTGCCTGCATAGATATAGGGATGGCCCATCGCTATTATCTGATATTAGCGCTGTCCAGTCAAGAGGTAAACTATTTAAACTTCTTACCCAGCTGGTCATTTAGAATGAGAGCATTCTTGAGAATCGCCAAGGCACCGTTCAAGTCAGGGACTCGGATGCATATCGTGGAGACTTTGTGGAAACCGGCCATCGATAGTGGTGGTCGTTATGCAAACCTGATCATCCCGTGCAGGCGCCTATCGAACGAGTCACGCTTCAATACAGCTTCTGACGTACTTTACATTTTACCCAGCACGTGTCAGTGTAACGAGCCTAACGGACCTTTGATAAACCTGGTAAGCAAATTCTGTCAGAAAGTGGACGTCTTGATCGAGCGATGTCCCATCCTGCCCGGCGCACACAAAATAAGGACCAAAATACCTCTCTCGTAAAATTCCTCGGTTTCGTCACGAGAGAAGCGGGTACGGCGGCCCATCGTTTTGTAGTAGTCTGTTTGCTAAAGTCCTTGAGATAGGTATTGAGGTACCTCTGGTTACAGTATAACATGCAATACGCGTGAATTCCTTATACTGTATACCGTGGAGGTCTCCTGGCGCCAAGGCAAACAACGTTCGTTCTATAACCAGCACATCCTTCTTCGCTAAGATCAGAATAAATCAGAATCTGGGATATCAACAGCCGCCTGATATACCTACCAGACCCCGATCCCGACTCTGTATATAGGTCACGACGGCATATCAGGCATCAAACGACGCTCTGATGATTTGTCTCCTCCTTTGTCGTTATGGACAGTCGCTCAAGTCATGGAACGACGAGAAAGTTGTACCCAGTGTCCTCTGCGCCTTTGAGACACGAGGATAATTGAGGGAATACTAGCGATAAGAGGAGGTCTAAGCCTGAGTTTACGAGATGGAGGGATGTAAGAAGTTTGAGCCTTTGGATGAAGCTTAACAGGGCGCGCAGTTTGTGGTCTTTGACCGGCCTGGGAAATAGTCGCAACAATGGACTACTCCCCAGAAAATCTAACGTTCCGGATGGAGAAGCAGAGGAGTTGTTGCAGACTGAATAGTAAATGCGTCTGCTGTCGTCGTATACAAGACAGATTGAGTGTCAACCGGGAGCGCCTCTCTCGGAAGGCTGGAGATCGTGGAATGCAATTCCAGTTTCTTCTCAAAGGAGGAGCATCCAAGGAGACCACAGAAATCGACACCTGTCCTGGACCAGTGAATCGAGATCAAGTGAACTCAACTGAGGGAGCTGTCGACATCGGGGGCGTCTTCGAACATGCAATGGTCGTCGCTGGCAGCGCTGAAGAGGATACGATTGTCATTTCCTCTTGTCATATCCTCTAGATAATTCAGATGTTTCAGCACTAATCAGGTAGCTCAACTGTATCAGTACATTACAATTGGGTGCAGCTGGGGACCGAGGGTCATCATGCGAAGTGGCATTCAGTACCTTGGTGGAAGCAGAGAAACTGACATTGCCAGAGATAATCCAGACAACCGAAATCGTACATGGATTTTGACAAATTTAAAGACAGTGGTGGCTTGCCAGAAAGTTGCTGGGGGTACAAGATCAAGTTCAGTCGCGTCGCGCGAACGGGCGCACGTGAGGGTGCAAAGTCAGCGACATGTTAGCGCCCGGCAATCTCCGAAACAATCCAAAGGCCTCCTATAATTCGCTTACATCACTATCCCATTTGGCAGAGATTTCATTCTCCGCTTTTGAGCGCTTGCAACTTTCACAGCAACTGTTCGACGCGAGCGCGCCGGCGCCTCTTTTCTTCTTTTGCAGGCGCATCGCGCGATGCACCAGGAACTAACGCACATGGACCGTATAACGCAACTGCAAGATGAAATCCAACAGGTGTGTGCTGCTCTTACTTTCCTGTAACCCAGCCTGACTGACTTTGGGCCAGCTCCTTACCATCATGTCGAACAGCATTGCCTACCTCACTACGCGTGCCAATTTTCTGCAAGTCAGCACGCTGGTTCCCGTCACGAAATCGAGAAACCCGGACAAGTATGATCCTGAGGACGTATTTGAGGGTGCGTACTGCCTGTACGACCTCCTGTGTTCGTGCTGACGATACCATGTTTTATAGCGAACAAGAAAGAATTGGTGACGGACCTGATGGCCAAGGCGAAACAAGTGGAATATCTTATACAATCCCTGCCGCAACCAGAGGAGGAAGAGGAGCAGGTACGTGGTGCTACGATGTCACTTTTCCTTACTCACGTCGTCTAGGCCAAGCGGTTACAACAGCTCGAAGAAGAAATGACCGTGGCAAATACAGAATACATTGCGGCGTTAAAGAGGACCAGTGCGTGCCCTACACATTGCCCGTTGCCGACATCCTTCACTGATGATGCACTGGTCCATAGAGAACCTTCACGCTCAAGTGGCAGACCTTCTAAGGACAATGCTTTCCGAGCACGACATCGACGCAGGATGAATTAGGCGGGCATTTCGTCGCTGAGACTCCCGTTTCATAGGGATCATTATCATCACGAGAGCGGAACCTGCAAAAGCGAGCTGAGATCGCTTAGGTAGTGAGATGACGGCACTTGTTGCTCTGCGGTAGCGTCGTGTCGTTCCTGCAATGTCTGTACTCTGGTCTCACTATATCTGTTTGGACCGCCATATAGCGCTGAATTCGGCCTTCACATCACGGCAAATCAACAGCAACAGAAATAGTACAATTGAGTGTTGACAGTGAGATTGCTGCTCAACAGGGTTAAGCGCCGATCAACAAACAGCTTTACTAAATCCTCAGTGTTAGATGATTGATCCCGACGTCGACTGAAAGATCTTCTGTCAACGGGTGGCGTATATTTCTATGGCAGTTTTGTTTTTGCCTCACATCCTTGTCTGGTGTGGGCCAACGTGCCCTTCGACAATTATAAAATCAGCATATAATTTGGCTCTGATGGCGCGCTTCCAATAGCACTCGGGACTTGTCCGCTGTTTCAAACGGCGGTGAATTTAGTTACCTACCTTTACCGCGCTTCGGAAGAAATCGGTATCGAACCCGCCATGAAAACATCTTACGAACTTCGTTGTCTTGCCAATTAGCGGGATAGGTTTACATCCATTTGTATACGACTGTTTGCATATAGCTCGCGTTTCTTTTACAGGAAGAGAGAGAGATCAATATATTGTTGTGAAAGGGGTTCATGAGGGGTATTCCGGAATCTCAGAATGCCTTCAACGCCTTGCAAGTCCCGAAACCTCGGCATATGATCATGTTTCTCATTTACAGAACCCACCACAGCATGTAAACAGCTGTAAAAGTCTGTTTTGTGGACTAGAGTACGAGAAATACTGAATGACATCATAACCTTCCTTAGTTCCTATGCAGGTTATGGGGACGGCTGCCGAAGTGCCGATGCTAGGCCTCAACCCGATCCGCTCCGATCCATCCCCAAAGTGGTTGAGTGTGCGCGTCATAACCCATAACCGATCGTCCAATGATCACTTATGTAAGACTAACCAATCCTATCGAATCTTGTGAATGTCCTTCGATCGAGAAGCAAGTACGAAATTCCCAAGTATTTGTTATATCTTTATCTTTAATAATACAAAATTTCGCTGAGGGCACGCTTTGACCTGTCAGGCTTTCTTTCTTCCTCCCACTACGCTTCTGTAGCGGTTCAAGTTCAAGTTTCTCAGAACACATCAGTGCAAGTACTTCCCTTCATCATTAGACACTGTTCGCGCGTCCGGAACGCCTCTGAGGAGCGGCCAAGTTCCAACGTCATCAGATATTACGAATTGGGTATAATACTGACCTATGTAAGCACGAGCGGACTCCACCAAACAACTTCCTCTTGTTGACTCGGTCTGCCAGGAAGTATCGCGTAGCTTTCGGGAAGCGCTTTCGATTTGCGGCATACCTGACATGAAGCACCGCGGCTGTCAAATCACATGCGTAAGGACGGTTGAATTCATAGCAAGGTTGTCGGAACTCGCGTATTCCTCTATGACTACAAGTCACGATTTTGCTTGCAAGCGCACGGCGTCTTAGCTTGTAGCAAGCGGAATGCCTGATCAGCGTCGTATACTTCTCCCGACCGACGGTTCCTGATATTCTGATGCGTTTGTGAGGTCTAGGTATTCGGCGTGCCGCGGCATTTTATCACCTTACGATGGCCGTCGCCGCAGACATTGCATTGGCAACACTCGGGCGTACGACGCACAGCCTTTGCAGATCACCAAACTTGAATGACTCATTTATAAGTTCAACGCGTTTATATGATTACAGGGAGAGCGTACATAACCACGGCGCCGTCCGCTGCAATTATATCACAGGCCGAGATTCAGTTTCGCTTGAGTATTATCCAGTAATACTTGCGCCACTTCGAGGAAGAAGAATCACCCGCTGCGGAATAATTTAGAGGGCGTGAGTAGTGCTCAAATTGGCAGAATGGACCATACGTAAGTAGTAGCTTGGCAACGAACTTGATTGCTCGTGGAAGTATTGGTCCCGGGTCAGGGACCGTGAAGAGTCGGAGGTAAGCCCTCTGGACCTGATTTTCGTCAGGTGTTCCGATAAACGGAAGAATGCTAGGATCGGCACGCCAATTTGGGTTGGGGTTGAGAGGCGGAAGTTGGGGAGAGCATTGTTTGTAGGTTAAAACATAGTAATCTGGCAGCGGAGCGATCAGTACGCTCTGTTTGATGGTAGAGGTAAAGTGAACTATTTCTTACCACCGCAAACATCGCCAGTATGAAACGACAGTCAACAATCACAGGTACGGGGCCTGAAACGCTTGAGCTAGATGAGCTACTTGGAGCAATGAAGATTTGGCTGCGCCACACTTGTAGATTTGAGAATCACATGCCTATGGTGATGGAAAGCTGGCAGTGGCAGGGACGGGTTTAGCAAGCGAGATGTAGCACCGTGACTTATTTCGGGACGTGCCATGG
>NW_026848751.1:0-20051 GCF_030435595.1 Desarmillaria tabescens | reverse complement strand
CTTTTCCTGCACGCTTGGTTTACCTTCAACTGTTCTGCCAGCATACTACGACTTATCCTTGTGTCTTCATACAAAGTAAAAGACGAATCGGGAGAACAATAATTTGATATTACACCTTACTTTGCAACTTGTCTTGCCTGAGAAGCAAATTTCATAGACGCGCCTCGCGTGTCGCTCTCATCGTGACCACGTGCAAGGTAACTAACCTACCGACTTGAGTCTAGATACCCTTCCTGGTAATTTACCGGGTAAATTACTAGTAAATTACTTAGAAAAACTATTTTCGTGAAAAACCTGGGCTTTTTCGCGCAACCCTAGTGTCGCCGTCGTCCTGGTGCTGAAGGCCGTCATCCTTGCATCTCCGATAGTGGCAGAGCTTCCAGTCCGGTACCTAGACAATTAACGCGGTAGAATCTTCCAAAGATAACATTCAAGGCCTTGCATCATAATCCTATATTCATGATCATCAGGGATATTGTCCCACCTTAGTTAGCAGCAACAAAAAATTTTTTCTGTTGGCATGATGATATCAAAACACAGAGCGCCCACAACATTGTTGTCAACCTATAAATGGCCAAAAGTCTTTTGGTTCTGGCTTTGGGAGAGGCTTACTACCACCACCACCTGAAACAGGTCCACTTGGGCGCCCTTTGGGCCTGGCGCTATCAAACTGGATCAGCGTTGCGCAAAGCCAAACAAAGTAGAAACCTACCCGGGGGGCATGGTCGGGGACAATGGATCACTGGGGTCAGGTTGTGGTTCCTCCTCACGTAACCTCTTCTTCTGTCGGTCCTTGGACTGGTCTTCGTTAGGATCGGCGGTGGGCCCTGGGTGAGGCGCTTCATGGGACGAATCATCAATCTCGTCGGGTTGCTTCCCCCGCTGTACCAGTTGTGCTGGCACCGAATCAAAATTTTTGGCAAGGTTGGATGCTTTCCTATGGTCAGGTGTGTATCAGTAGGCGTGGATGACACTATGACGTGAAAATATGCACTTTGACTCTTCTCGACCCGTTAGGATGCTATATCGTTGGCGGAATTTGTCTGTAGTACAGGGAAAGGCAAATATCGCCTCAATAGCGCAATAGATCTGATCATGGTAGTAACTGAAGGAAAGTAAAGCTTGTAGAAGTTTATAAGCACGGTACCGAGTGCCTATGATATCATTATAAGAATTACCCTCGCGCTTGATCGGAAATAGATCGCAGTACCTCCTTGATGTAAAACGGGTTTCGGTTTTACAAGGTTAGCCCTTCCCTGTTGATGATGCGTCGCCATAGGTCTGTCGATTCCATTAGAATGAATTCAAGTATCTCACTCGATGCCAAAAAGAGAATTGAATATATTACGGCGGGATTATACTTGTACATCAGCGCTCAGAAATCCTCGCCCATGTCTTCATCATCAAGATCCCCCTTCTTGGATTTCTTTTGCGAGTTCCTTCTGTCGCTCACGGGCACCTTCAGCTGCAGCCAACTCCTTCCTATGTGCATTCAGGGGGTACCGCATAGCCTAGCATGATACATGGTCAGTAGCATTCAAAGATACGGGACAACCAAAAAATTACCTTCACGCTCTGGTTGTGCAACTCCAGACAGTACCCGATTCGCCTCTGGAACATCTCGCTGACTTCAGGCCCATATACGTTCCTCTGGCTTCCGCACTCCATCCATCCCTTCTCATGCACTATGCGGCCTTCGATGACCCCGTCTCGGATAGCCTTGCCAACAATATACTCCGCGTCTTCCTCCGAGTCGAGATGAAGCTTGACACAAATGTCACGTAGAGAGATACGTGAGTAAGAGAGCGAAAGCCGACGGATGCCAGTTTTAATGACATTTTGTCGTAACCGGACGATGAGAGTGTAAGTCTTGTCAGCCTCAAATCGAGCAGCGTGTTTAGCAAGGGTGGTTTGGAACTGCGATAGCGAGCCAGTACGGACAGCTGAGAAAAAAAGTTGGATCAGCAGGTAGGGTACATGATGACATCGGGAACAACCTTTGACGATCTCAAAGTAGCCGCCTAGAGCCTTCTCTAGGACGGGATGTCTGAAAAGACTTCGGTCTGGTATATCGCCCATCAGAAGCTCGACGACGACCGAGGGCTTGTGAACTGCTTGATAGAAACCGGGTGCTACCTTCGCTGGCGGTGCACGTCGGATAGCCTGTTGCAGGTTGGTATGGGCTGCACTGTAGTTGAGCTGGACGGCTTTAATTCTGCCGATGAAGTAATGGTATCGAGCGTATTGGGGATTTCCAGCGGACTCGGGGAACGTCGTTTTTGAGACCAGCTTGTCAGCTTGGTCGTACATGCTGTAATGGACGTAGCTACGGAGTAGACGGTTGATGAGGGAGGCTTGGGCCTCGTCATCGTGTCGTAGGGAGGCTGTCCGTTGTGCAGCAAGGAACATTCTAATGGGGCGTATTGATTATTTAAAGAATCAGATATTACACTTGATACTCACGGCCGAGCATCCGCGATTTCACCACCAAATTCGTATGCACGTTCAACGGCAAACCATATCTTGGCTGCAATGGGATCCATACTTCTACGGTTAAGTGCTTGCATCTTCTCCACTGTTTGATGCGCGAGTTCGATAGCTTTCGCATAATGATCAGGAGATTTGAGGAGGTGGTGGATGATGAGCAGACGAAGGTATATTTCGACCTCTGGGACAGGTTCTGGCGGTGGTTTTGTAGGCGTCGTGGTTGTCGTTGAGTCTATTTCCATTTCCTGGTCTGATGTGGGTGCAGGTGGCAACCATGAAAGTAAGGTGGTCTTCACCGACGAGTCTACCATAACATTAAGCGTTGTTTTTTTTGTGAATTCGGTCCCTTTCCGCACCTTTGGGATACACTTCCTCGATGGCCTTCCTCAGTACAGAGTCATCCAGACGCTTTCTTAGCGCAGCCAAGGTCCTTAGGACACGATGAGTAAAGCGTGGCTCCAGAGTCGCTACAGCCTTTTCGATGAGAGCAGCATTGGACTTGATTTCAGTGACAGGCGATTCCGGCTCCTTCTTGGGCTCCTCTTTCTTCTCCTCCTTCTTGTCTTCCTTATCCTCTTTCTTCTCTTCTTCCTTGGGCTTAGTGTCGGCAGGCTTCATCTCGACGTCGGCCATGGTGATGGAGGGTGTAGTGGGCGTTTGGTGACGCGTCCAACGCGAGTTCGCATTGGGTATCGTGGGAACATCATGATGCGTAAAAATATTTAAATAATTAAATGCTTACTACTTTGAGTAAGGGTCCTCGTCATCACCTTTACCATCGTCTCAAATTCTGCAAAAATACCACGGTGTTGAATTGGACTGGAGGAGGAGGATAATGTCGCTCTTTTCTCGCATTTGGAAAATCGTTCGTCATCCAGTGAGCGCTAATCGCTTTCTCGCGTACCCTACTGAAAAATAATTGTATAGACGGGATTCGTTGGGAAAGATCTCGAAGGCAAGTGGGGCCTAAAATATTCACCACGTCGTACTAGACTCAATTTTTGCACAGGAAACATGTTCTTTGAGCGTCCTAACCTATTGCCAGGTATGTATGCACATTAATATTGATTCGCCCCACGGTTTACTTACCCGAACCTCCAGAGGCGCGTCGGACAAAGAGGACGGTCAAATATCGTAATCCTGGTGATATGTGGCTCTATATCGGTGGTCCGAAGCGCTTGCCGGGTAGGTTATATCGACGTCAGGAAATGCCGAGCAGACATTCACACAGAAACTGAATAGTGCAATGGTCGGCCTGGTTATCGCATACAAGACCAGATCCTCCGACAATTCAGGTAATTCACGTTCTGACTACTGCAACTGTTCCGATGCTCATCTTTTTTTCCTCAAGGAACTGCAAATTGACCTTGCTCGTCAGGAAAAAGTGCTTCGAAATGCTGCGTTGATTGAGACTCGAGACAGGGAAGAACATCTCAGAATGTCTTCCGGTCTGGAACCTGGTGCGATTCCGTCTCAGGCTGCTCAGTCCTCGGATGCTCGGTTGAGGCAGCCTCAGTCACCATCAACGCATGGTGAGACTGAATCTGCGTCTCCACCAGCTCGGGAAGAGCCTGTCGCCAGGCCTCTACCTACCATGCCATCTCAGGATAAGTATGAGCCAGAGTCATGGACTCCCAAAGCCCGTCTTCGAGGGCAATAATGGCTAAAGTAGTAGTAGCTACCTTCAAAGCGCAAAGTTATCACTATGTAATGTTATAATGAGAATTATTACCCATTTATCCTATTTCAGGCGATAGCTAGAGGTTCCAGGAATCCTGAACAAGTGGCGAAAAATGTTTGTTCTTGTTGCAGACGCGTCGCGTCGCGTCAACCTTTCTTATACTCCAGCCACCACCATGGCATACCGTCATACGGGCAACCCACCACCCCAGGTTATTCACTATACCAATATGCCTGCCCAATTCCAGCAGCAACGGCCAGGACAGCGCACTCATACCCAGCCCCAGGTTTTTTCAGCTCTACCAGTGATACCCCAGGCCCAACAGCCCCCTCACCAGCAGCGACGGACCCAGACTACGCTCGATACTCATTTCCAGCCGCCAACTCAGACCCTCCAACCGTATGACCAATTCGCGCTCAATGTCACGACGAGAGTCATGGCAGCCGTCGCTCCTGTTTTGGAGGAGCAGAGCAGGCAAATTGTCGGCAGGGTGGACAGGCTGGAGTCGTCTGTTCGCAACACTGTCACAAACATCGAAAAGCAGGTCGAGGTAGCTAATTTGAATTTGGCGAAGGCTTTGCAGGCAGCGCATAATCAGCAGCGTACGGTCACCACGAACGTTCTATCTCAAGTGAAGCAGCTGAATGAGGCGGTGGATACACTCAAGCCACTAGTGAACCAGGTGGATATGACTGTGATGGAGCTCTATGAAAGAGTCAATGACAGAGAAGCTGGTGGTGCGTTTATTATTATGCCCGATGGTGCCTTTAATGATCATTCATCAGCCTCGGAGATGGCCAAGACGCTTGTCCATGAGTTAGGCATCGATCCGTCCCAATGTCGCTTTCAAGACCAAGAAGCGAGCACTGGCGACAAACGAGGCGATGAAGCCTTTTGTTCTCCGTCATTAGACGCACAAGCAACGATGCAGCAACGACAATCGCAGTCGCCTTCAATTCGTATGCCGTCTGTCAATTTTAGCCCCGCGAGATGGCCCTCAAAAGGTATTGAATATATGGCTCGAGTCTCACCTTTATCCGCTCAATTTTCATGCAGAAGGTCCAGGTTCCAGTACCAGTGTGGCTGTATTCAAAGCCAATCTCTCGCCAGCAGGCCGTAGATCGTACTCTATCATCCCAGAGACGCCCCCGGATGGAACTATCTCCTCCTTGCGGCGTGTTAGTCTGGGTGGTGACCCCTTTCTCGAGTCTGACACCCATGTTCAACAAGACCTACCCATGACACCCCCCCGATCCACCTCCGTTGAAGTCGATGCCGAGATAGCCGCTATTCCAGAACCGTTCTCAGAGTCTCCTGATTGGGGCAGCACCGTTGGAGTGGAAGGCACAGCTGAGCCCACTACAGACTTATCTACGGACGAAGCCAATACGAAATCGCCAACTACGTCTGTGTGCGACGTACTACAGATCTCGCAGATGATTAGTATACCTTCCCGAGCCTTTACTGCTGACCCCACGCCATCTCCTCTCACTTCCTTGAATTCGCCCTCACCATTTGCGAGCCCTGTACCTGCGCTCGCGTTTCTGAACACCAAAGTCAAGGCGGAAGCTATAGAAGAGGCAAGTAGTGCTGCGAAAAGTTCACGCAAACCTCGAAAGCGACGACAACCAACAGAAAGTTCCTCGGCTTCGGTATCCTCGACTGGTGCTCCGCCTGCTAAACGTGCCAAAAAAAAGTCGACCAGCGTCCCGAAAAAAATCAAAGTCTTGCAGTGGCTGGAGGAGGTCATTCCTCAAACAGACGTGAGTAGTACTTGAATATCCTTCTGATAGCATGCTCATGATACTATTAGTTTGTGCAATGCGACCAATGTCGATCCTGGTATCACATAGGCTGTCTTGGTATGACCGCGGATGACTCCCGTTTGGAAGATGGTGTGCGGTATGAGTGTCTACCGTGTGTAGCGCCAGCGTAAGCCTTTGATCTCCATTGCCGCAATTTCATGCTCATCTTCACTTCAGAGAACGTGAGTCTAAATCCGTGGGACCATCGATCGTCTTTAACCTTGTTGCCCAGATCCCCGTGTCGGTGCTACCGTCACTACTGATAACGAACCGCAACGCTGTGGCCGCCCAGATTGCCACCAAGTCGATGAGGTGTTCATTGTTGAGCGCATCATTGGAAAACAAACACTTACCGGTGGGGAAGGACGCAAGAATATGTGGCTGACGAAGTGGTTCTCGTAAATTTCCTCTTTTTTTCTTGCAGGTACCTTTGCTTACCCTTTCCGAGGTATCCCGCCGCACAAGCGACATGGGAAGATGTGGAACAAACTGTGACCAACGCATCGCGATTCATTGAAGAATTCAATGCTGCAGCGGTAAAAGAAGGACGTGATGTAGATGAAAACTTTTACGGTATCGTATTGCTGCAAGAGGCAGTTGATGCGGGATGGAAAGATGAGTAGACGAATCGTAAGAAACACTTGAGCACAATATAGTCATTGGATTGGTATGTACTTTATACATGTTCATAATTCTCTACTGTACTACACCGTCGTATCATCTTCTTGAGTGGGTTTTATACTAGGGCTATATACATAAATTTTTGGAACTCAGAGCGTCCGCTCTTTTCAGGACAACGACACTCTCATACCTTCTTCTCTTAAGCCCTGTATTCGAGCTAAAGTGCTGACCTCTAACCCCCCTCCACCTCGCATGCCTGTTCTCAAAAATCTGCTCCGTGTTTGTAAAACGTCCAGTACTTTCTCTTCATCGACCTGATTTCTCGCCGACCAGGTCAACTCGATTCGCTCTAACATAGGAAGTAATCTTTCGTCAATTAGATGCAAGAGGAGAGACCCTGTGATAGTCGATATTCCTGAGAATATGCGCTCGATGGTTTTTAGGTGCTTGGCTTGACTCATAGCCTGCAGGATCCGAAGCATGTCCACAGTAGTGACAATAATGTGCTCAAGAACGAGCTCGGTGAAATAGGCGACGAGAGCTGGCCCACAATGTCGACGTCGGCGTCCTTTCAAAGCCCGGTCCCACTCAGGATCACCAGGCTCAAAAAAAAATTGCCGTCTGCAGTATCCGCGACAGTGAGACTTGTGATGTCCAGCTCTGCTGTTTCGTGCGAAGACTGACGGAATCTCTGTGCTGTCGAGTGTAAGATGGGCGATATTGGGAAGCCTTCAATATGGAACAGATGGCATGGGGAGAATCGTATCCCAACATACGAAATATTTTTATCCGTTCCGGAGGTAACAGGAGGCTATCATGGAACGGAAGGCATCCGGAACCAGTCAGACAAATTCCGCGAGGGGCCCGAGCCTCACGAAAGAGAGCGCAAATTTGAGACGTTTCCTCAAAAAAAAAAGACCTCTAAGATCGAAGCTTTCAAGACGCGAGAATGAGCGTGGGACATGATGCCATCTTCTTCGACTAAGGAGACGTTTAGGTTTACTATGTGCCGAGGCGGTCGGGTTGAGGACTTGTACTGGAGATCCGAAGAAGAGAATGCCGGGGTAGATTTTATTCGGTGTACTTAGTATATCGAAGAAACTACATCCAAGGTGTTTCTATTGCTTCGCTAGATACTGGGAAGAGATATGGGTGGGACAATAATCGAGAGGCGGACTTTTTCTTGGCACAGTAAGCCGATCTCGAGAGTTGAGGATCCAACTGCGGTAGTGTTAACATCTGAGACCAGCGAGCTGTAATATTCTTCGAGTATGTTGTGGGGAATCTTTGTCTGAAGCCGCCGAATGTGGGCAAGATGGCTCTCAGATACAGCAGTAGTTCTAGAAAGCTCGTTGAGTCGTTCAAGCAAGGAGATAAGGCGGTTGACGCCAGAGTCATATTCGAGTAATTTTGAACGCAAATTTGGGAGGATATCTGATGATAACTGCTTGCCAAAGTCTACGCTCTGTATTGCACGACGCAGGTCTTCATGAGGGGAGGCCGAGAATCGACTATGAGTGTGAAGAGGAAACGGGCATTGACGCAAAGAACGATGGAACTGACGTCGTCTCTGGAAAAAGAGAAACGAGAGATCTCAATTAGCCTCGGCCTGGGCAGTTCTACGGTAAAAGCTCACACTGGGAAGGTGGTAGTAGGTGTTAGTGGTTCCATGAGGGCCCCTGTGCACCGCCACCATGTTTTGTAACGACATCATCCCTGAGGCCTGAACTCCCGATCTGGGCATCACCTCCTGCGATAAATTTATGACACTACAAAAATCGCCATTGGTATTGTTTGCTATATCCGTCTCGCAGGTCCCTTGGTCTCGGTTTTATCCTTCCTACAGTCGCCACAAGGATTCAGCCGTAGTGCCTGGGATGCCTGATTCCTAGACTAGCACCGAAAGCCGTACATCACGAAAGATCCTAAGCATATAACGGACTGCATGAGGAACGCTGATCCATACTGATTATGACCTTTTCATATCAGCTCCTCGTCAATGCCTATCTGATTAAATACTCATCTGAGCGAGATACCAATTACCTGGGAGATCCGGAATGCATCACTGCATGGCGTTGGGTTGGAATACAAAATTGAATATTGAAAAAAAAAAAATGCGAGTCTGGACTGACCAAAGACTGACAAAGACAGATGAGAGTCTTCGGACCGAGACATCCATCTGTTGTGACGTCACTACCACGCCGTTAGCACGTGATGCAAAATTTCGAAAATCCTTGCTCTTCAACGGTGATGGGCGTTCTGGGTTTGACACCTTTTCTTCTGAAAACATGGTAATTTTAATATTTTATTTCCCTTATGGACCACCTACATCTTTATTTTCAGTCCTGAAGTCATTAAAACGCTTCCAAATCGACTCGAAGAACTCAAGGGTAAACGTATTGTTATGTGTGTCATTTTCGACTGTGGTCGAATTATCCTTGACGTACTCCTAGTGATGGAACGCTCATTACCCAGCGCCTGCACTTTGTCCCTATTCCGCATCCATATCGACATGTCTTGGGTTGGTATCGCATCGCCAGAGAATTGCAGGATAATGATATCGAAGCGGTCTGTGTATTTGACGGAAAGGAGCGAAACATAGCGAAAGCCCGAGAGGTGCGTGAATGTCGCGTTTATTCTAAAATTGATCTAATATCCTGGTCAAGTAGGCCCTTCACAGGAAAGAGATGAGAAGACGCGACATGGCACGCGAAGCCTTTGAAAATGAACGCCTGAAACGTTTGGATAGCCTCGGAAGTCTGTTGACAGACTTTACAAATGTACCTTTGGATTCAAGAAAACACCTTTTCGAAGTCATTCAAGAAACACCGCCGTTGGAAGGAGCCCAACCCCCAAAGCTCGAAATTGTTCAAGCAGGTCGGAGTTCCCCCGTCGATTCCTTCGTATTCGCTCATGCGTTGTAAGCATTACAGATGATACTGAAACTGAGTGGAACGATGCAGAGACATTTTCACCATCCATGACCTACGAAACTATTCCTCATGTAACGGAAACCACGCCGGAAGATACATCAGAGAGAACCGAAACATACTCTGCACCTGATATCACACCGGAGCCTCAACCTACGCCCGCTGATACGCGTCCATCGACGTCTGATCTTGGGGTTGTCCGCTCGGATAGTGCATCATCATCACCTGTGCAGGTCAGCGACTGCGCCACTGGAACTTCAGAAAGAAAGTGACTGACATTTTTTGCCATTAAGGATCCTAATGGATCATCAGCTAAATCACAGGGTGAAAGCGTCGCTGATTCCATGATATCACTCTTTCGCAACTTCCGGAATAGCATACCAAAGCTGGCCTCCCTTAACAGAGCTTCTCCTGAAGAGGCGCCGATCGATGAATCGGAAGAGCGGACTGAAGTTTTTATGACCAAGGGTCAGTACGAACTGACCCTTGAAGAAGGAAAAGTCTGGGGCAATCTGGTTGCTGATGAATGCAAAGAGGCCTCCATGCACGACGAGGTGTTCAAGATATATCAAAAGAGCACAGTGCTGTTTGAATCTTACGCACGGAGAACACGTCCACCGACGGCTCAAAATTACATAGAGTGCAGAGAAATTCTCGAAGCTATGGGCATTGCGTGTATCGAAAGCGAAGGTCCCTATGAGGCTGAAGCTCTTGCTTGCGCTCTTGTCTCTCATGGTTTCGCCGACTATGTCGCGAGCGAAGACACTGTATGTGTTCTACTCTTCTACATATGGGTATTTGTCTGATATTTGGTATAGGATGTCATCATCTACGAAGTACCTCTCATTCGAAATATCACCAATCAGGCAGGACCACTTGTAGTAGTCTCTGGATCTGATGTCCGTAAAGGCCTACACCTCTCTCGGACGAGTTTCGTCGATTTCGCTCTCCTCTTGGGTACAGACTTTTCCGAGCGCATCAAGAACATTGGGCCCGTGCGTGCGTACCAATTTATCAGGGAGCACGGTACGATCGAAGGAGTGGTTACAAACGAGACCAAGTACCGACATCGCCTAGAGCCCGATGCTTACCTGGAGCAAGTCCGGGTGGCACGAGGTATTTTCGAGACGTTGCCGCCTATCCCCAAAAATGCGATGCTCAAGGGGAAAAGGGACGACAACAAGACGGTGGACATATTGCAAAAATATAAACTGAGCCGTGAGATTGATCCAAATTGGGATTATTCGACCGCATTGTCGGGAAATTTCTTCCAGGATAATCCGAGCGCGTTTTGAGGTAGCGGACATGACTTTTCTGGACTATCTAGAGGTCACATACACTTACATTCCTGTGTCCATTAGATGTTGTACAGATTTGATGCGAAGTGCGTAATAAAATTCGTACAGCAGTCAATAAGTCACAAGGATATATTTCGAGAAAAGAAGCAACTGCAACTCCTAGGGGAATCGTGTCCGTGACGTTAAATTTGCAGATGGCCAGCAACAAATCAGAAATCAGAATGCGGTGATCACATAGCTGTGTTGTCGTACTGTGCGCTGGGCCTAGCAGGTCATAAGCGATGCTGATGTGACCGATGCGTCGGCTCCGGACTCCGATGCATGGAGCGATACCCACAGGCACAGCATGCGACGCAACCTTTTTTGCGAAACCACGAATAGGAACCACAGCTTCCAGCAGCAGTGGGAATAGTCGTGTGACAACGGATAAATCAATCCGCTAGGCCCGCAGTGAGTGAAGGGTCCTGGAAGAACTCGGTCGTACTCTATCTTTGTCCAATTGATGGAGGATCGCTTTCCGTCGGGGTCTCAGCTGACAGCGGTCGCGCCAGGAACCGAGGACGGGGTTATATGTTTCACGAAGGACGATGATCAGTTGGAGTAATAGGGAGTTTTATGGAGTAGTCCTGATGCTGTAGTCGCCGTAATGGAAGGAGGTATCGGTACTTATGAACAAGATTATCGTCTACTCACCAAGTCCGAATGAACGCGATAAAATTTCAGGGGCAATGCAAGCTGTACGAATGGCGCCGCAGCCTTAAGCCCAGGGCCACCCGTCACGAGAGCACGATGCCTCTCATGCTAATAGTAAGGGGCGGTACTATAAGAAGTGCGGTGGACCGGCGCTGTAGGCAGTTCGTTAGATCAGTCCTACGTCAGTTACAGTTTTGAAATTTATCCGAGTGCGAGCAATAGTTGGACAGGATGCGGAGTTTTTCCCCGTTGGGCGGTGTTCGAAGGGCAACGGTGAATGATTATGATATGTCTCGAGTCGTCGGACAGTTAGATGTGACGGAGGAAGGACTCCGGTTCAAAATGAAGTCAAGGAGTCCATGGGCGGTGTAGTCTGGTGTAGTCCAATCTTCGATTCAGGTGACATCGGTGCCGGCGTTGCAGATTGAAGAGCCCGTCTTGCATGTGATTGAAATCGTCTGTTGTCTAGTGTAGGCTGGTAGGTATACAATTAATAGGTTTAATACAAAGTACATAACTTATACCAGATCATTAGTCTCGTTCCGCGATCGAAAATGGAAGATAGACCTCCAGGAGGAGACCTCTTTTTCGGTTGTAATTATCTCGAAGGCGAGCAGAGCAAGAAGCAGGACAATAGACACAATAACGCCAGAAATCAAACCAAAAAGACGGGAAACAATAATGATACAGTTGGCGACAAGCGCTCCTAGACCCCAAAAGTGTAGGGAAGTTGGAAGGGAATACATCAATGCGACAAGTTGAAATTGGTTCTTGGTAGAATAGACTGATTCGAGATATTGAGACTGTTTAAATTGTCAGCGCGACAGTTGAATTAGTAAATGATAGTCACTCACAGCCTGGTTGGCACTCGCTTTTTCCAGCTCTCTGTGGCGATGGATTAGGAGCATTGACGCTATGAGACTGGCGCTGAAGAATGCGATGGAAACGGCCGTCAACACCGGGAGACTCGGGCCAAAAGCAAGCGGGACGTGAAGACTGAAACGGAAACTTTGAGTGTCGTGCAGCTTGATCGCAGCGCTACGCTTACATGAATGTGGATGACGTCTGGGTACCACGGAGTTTAGTCAGCGGATGCGTTCTTTGAAGGAGTAAGGGATACATACAAAGAGAACAGCATCTTTCCATTCTTGTAGGCATTTGGACATGAAAGGCCGCCACTGGTCTACATAGACAAGGCGGTCTACGAATAAGTCTTCCAGTTGCCTCGAGTAGGACGCCGAATTTCTCAGAGATAGGAAGGAAACCATGCGTTCGAGGAAAACTTTCTCCTCTGGATGGAAAAGAACTGCCTGGTCCCGAGATAGACGGGAAAATTCTTGGCCGTAGTACACCGAAAATCTATGGTTAGCTGAGACGGAAATCAAAAACAGTCACTAATGGAGAATATGGGTCACTCTTACAAACAATGCTCCAGAGTCGCGCAGTGACACAGGTTTGATGGCCGTCTTCATTATGATCTATCATTCGGGGCGTCATGAAGGGAGCTCGATGTCAATGATTTCGGTCCCACCTTTGCCAGACCGAAGAACCTTCAAAAATGTCGCACATTCTCCTTGTGAGTAGAAAAAGGTGGAAACACTTGAGGTCATATGGTCTGCGTAAATTGTCGGTCTCTGGTAATTTGCGCAACTACTGCACGCTGCTTACCAGCAAGTCCATGGTTGAAGATACAAATGAGATCATCATAACTTTTCTTTGGGAGTCCTCCAATGTGCATGGGGAAATGTTCAACATGAGCCCAGTATAAGCCTTCTAGACAAATTCCTGTATACAACGATCAGACACGCAGTACGTCGATGATCTTGAAAACCGTACTGAGATGAGATGGCGAGGCCACGTCAGGTAGCCCGAGGGCGTCTGTTTCGGTGGCATCCAACCAAAATTCTATTCTCGTGGCGTGGTCAACGAAATAATAGGCACAGTCGTCTTCTTCGATCTTGATGAATAGTTCCATGCTGCTTGAGACTTTGATATTCTTTTCGTCTAGAAGGCTCTCTATCCGCTTGACCCAGAAAGTGACTTTCGCCATGGTTTCTGTGTGAAACAGATAAGCCTCGGTGACCACAGAGAAGGGAGCATCTCGAAAGAAGTACAGTTGTCCTTCAGGGTGAACATGGGAGGTCCAATGAGGCGGTAGATATGTCGGTCTGTAAAAAATAGTGGTAAGATAGCTGCATACATCAAAGATCTGAAAATGGCATACTCAGGCTCGCGAAACCCTGGATTTATCAATGCTGGATTCAAGCTGACAGTTCTGCAAGAGTGAATAGGTACCAGATACATTTCTTGTGAACAGTAATGCTTACATGCATTCGTTGTCATATCTCCCGGTGGCATTTGAGGTGATGGGCCTCAGAGTGCCTTCTGGTAGGACGGATGAGACGACAGGATTCTTTTCGATACAGAAGAGGGTTGGGTCCATCGCTTAAGATCTTGAGAGTGTTAGGTTGACTGTTGAAGGGATGGTTTATATACAAGGGCGATGTATTTATTTACGTACAAAATTGATCTAGAGAGGCACTGTTGCGACTGTTGCTGTGGAGAAAGAATGTCGCCTAACAATGCAGTGTCGCCTGGGACCGAGACTGGAATCGTACATTTTCGAGCTCCGTCGGCGTAAGATCCGGCTCGGATCGATCCCTCCGAGCATTAGCGAACGTCCCGGGTTCTCCCGGCCAAGTCTAAAGTTCGATGTAGTCACGTGCATACCGCGAATTGCCGATCCCAAATCGGACTTCGCTCTTGACTGCTTTAGCGCTGAAATGTTACGGATTCATCAAAGGACGCCTTACTCCCATATCGCCTGTGAGCTCATTCTGCCAACCATTTTTGTCAATGACTGAAGAAGATACGAAGTATGTACTCTTCTCTGATTAGGCAACGGCTGTACTCCGACTGACACAGTTATCGCTAGAGAAGCGCTTAGCATTGACAGCCGTACTGGCGATTCTAAGGCCTCTGTACAGGTGGAGGAGCGGGAGAAGGAAATACAGCTACCAAGAGATCATCCCGATGATCAGACATCCCAAGAACTGCCTGTCAAAGGTGTCGATCGCGTTGCAGAAAATGATCCCGTGCCGAAGGAAGATAAGGACTCAGAGGAACAGCAGTCGCAAGACGACTCAGATGATACATTGGGCCCCCCTATGCCCCCTGCGTAAATCCTTAATCTGGTCCAGTCTTGAGCGTCACTCACGCGTATCAATAGCTTTGTGTACAAAGGTCGGCCGCTTGGACCTACCGCAGGCGGAGCAGGCAATAAGCCCCGTCCAAAACCAGGTCCGAGGTAGTTGTGACTATCCTATTATCGATATTACGGTCTTCCCGTTGTAAATTTGTTTGATATGGTCGCCTACAATAGACGCTTCATTGAAAATTTTTTTGCCACCTGTAAGGGTCGACAGCTTTTTCAATAAACGCGCGTCACCGCTGTCTTTCTTTGTTGATATGTTCTATCGCGCGCACCTGATGCTCTTATCAGTTTCTTTTTCGTTAGTGACTCCAATTCCTCCGTCGCAATCGCATGTCATTCGCAGATGCATTATGAACCTCGAGGTGATTCTCCGTTGGCAACCGCTTGGCGTAAAACAACTGAAATTTTTGCAGTTTCTTTCCTATGAATACAAGATAACAACACTAGCATAGCAATCAGTTTTTGAGCCAAGATACACTTCAAACACTTAACATCGTGTCAATCAGCAAGCGCTCATCAAGAAACCTGTTGACGCGGCAGTGAGATACCTTCACTATAAGTCCCCAGTTAACGCTTTGCCGATACTAGCGCTACGTAATGCGTAGACCGTCTGGCTTTTTTTTTTTTTGCCTAACCCATTCGCCGGGATTGTACCACGGATGTCTGCTGTTATCAAGGACCGCCTTCAACAGCCATAACATAGCTATATTTCTGCTTGTTAGTTATAAAATCTGGACGACTGGACAGTGGACATACCCCCCAGATTCTTCCAGACATGGCCCCTAAAGCATTCTTCAAATCTATCTGGTCTCTAGCCAAAAAGACGGCCATCGATACTCGTGACGACTTTCGGTTAGTGTCTGGTTACATGATTTGAACCGCTGATCTCCATTTCATAGTAGTACATTCATCAACGGGCAAGGATCAACCGTAGACTCCTTGAAACCAAGGTCTTTGGATACTTTGACGTTTCAAATTATCTTTCATTGACTAGTATCCCTCTTAGCTCCACCTTCGACTCAGAGTAAGTGTCAAGAGCTGGGCAATCGTTTCGACTGTTTTGAACAAGCGCTTGCAGAGAATTTTCTCCTCGCGGCCAGCAGGAAGATAAGGCCAAAAGCACTGTCCCAATTAACAGTGGCAGAAATTATGCATCATCCTCTGGCAAGAACAAGCTGCCAGGATCGGGCACCAAATCCACTGGCACCAAATCCACTGACTCCAAATCCGCTCAAAAGGCAGGCTCCAAATCCATTCAGTTACCTACCAATACGGGTGGCAGTCGTGCCTAGATGGAACATCGGAGGGCGCCAGGACACCCAGATTTTCATCCCCTAGTCATTGACAGTCTATAGTTTCTTCTTACACATACCTCTTCCTCACGGCGTTTACATTAGTGCATCCACTGAATTTACTCGCTTTCCCTACGTCGAGTTACATTTTGACCTTGTTCATGTTTCACGCTCATCATGATTAGTATCTACCTTGGTTTTCGATTCATGAAGCGCCTCTGAGAATATGATGCGACGGCGCCAGACTTCCCAAAGCAGGATTCGCATCAAAGAGCCTTCTAAGTGTAATAGAACACGATCGGGACTGAATAGATCCCTAGATGTTCTTATGATCGCCATCTGACAGTCTACTTCGTCGCAGTTTTTCAGGTCCCGGTTGGAGAATCGATTATGGTACTTCGGGGGCGTTTAAGCTGGGCACAGTATATGCATACGCACTCCTAGGTCTTTGGAATCTGTAAGTCGTTCTTTGGGTTAACATTTCTGCTTCTTATAATACTTAAAATTCCCACTTCCTTCGCCTCAATTGTCTACACAGGTCCGAATACGATAATCAACACTTTCGAGTTCCTGGGACATTTCGTTGTCTTGTTTGACCATTCTCTCATGAATGCTTCTATTCGCAAAGAGCCGATTCCGACTGGATCGCTGCTTATGCCCAATTTAAGCGCCGGGAACGGAAATATAAACTACTGCTAAGCGCCAGTGTTGTATTCAGCTTCTCGCCTCCTACCACATCATAGTCTCCACCCAGACCTCAACTCCAGCCTAGTTCGAATGAATCCAGTTGTAGATACAAGGTATTATTCCTTGTATTCGTTGGCGGCCGAAACACTTTAACTCACTTCCACTTGTAAGCCCCAGAGAAGAGCCAAAATCCACCGACGATCCCAACGTTGTTGCTCCCACACAGGAGATACAGGCTGAGAAAGCTACCCGACCGTCCGATGATCTGCCTGTCAAGGAACCGGTTGAAGATAGTGGAGGAGCTCAAGGCTCACTCTTGAAGGATGAAAACTTCGAGTCGGACATGAAGCTCGAAAGTGATACTATGTCTGACCCGGACGATTCCTTCGAACCACCTCCACTACCCGGGTAAACTTCTATCTTGTCTTGATCTTTTACGTGTCTGCTGACTTCGAAAACCAGCATAATACCCAAGGGACCACTAAGACCGCCAGTAACTGGGTCTACGCGGCCCCCTCCTGGGAAGCCTCGCCCTCGCTGAGTTACTCCCGCACTAGTTATTGGCGTTGATGGACCGATTTTAGTTAGAATCAGCACTTTTCTTGGGAAAACGTTACTTACCTGCCTGTTGAAACGGTTGAATTAGGTCTTCTGATTAATGTATCCGGCATCAAAGTACATACACGGTCCCTGCATGATATTACCCGAATTCTTACTTATCGTTGATTCTGGAGCCCCTCGTTATTTAACATTGCGTCCTTTTTGTCGGAAAGTGCGAGATGATTCTGGCAATCCGGCAATCCGGCATGCTGACTAAGAGATTGGTAAGAAAATGATTGTATAGAAATTACTAGAATAGGCGTAGTTTAGTATAAATATGAGCAGTCAATGGGCAAACTCCTCACGAGTTTGTAACCCAAATACTAAAGGTCTTACAAGCATTGTACTAGGATAAAGTCCGAAATACAACACTTTTCAATACCACTGCTCCACCAATTTCATTTCCGTATTCGCAGTACTTCTGAGTGTTTTCACTTCTCATTGGATCCGCGCCGATTCTGAATATACCTCTGTCAATGACTCGCTTCCAAAAATGGCCTCTGAAAGCATAGCTACCGTCAGGGACGGCCGTACAAGACCAGTGTGGTATTGATATATTGGCGATGTTGGAAGAATAAGAACAGATCCCAGAAAGTAGCGTCCAAATTATGGATCTCTACAGCGCCTGGAACAGCCAGGAGGCGGCGATGCTATGAAGTCCAGAAGAGTAAGCTGTGCGGCTACTACTTAGGTATAGGAAGCCGTCCATTTGAACTTCGCTCATACTCAAAGACCATCTGAAAGCTGTGTGATCGAAGATTCAACTTCGATCGAATCCAATCGGAGTCACCGATCAGTATCATAGCATCTCGTCTTGATCTCGTCTGTAAAACCATCGTAGCGGAACCCGGTCGCAAGTCAATCGTCGCGATTCGTGCAAGATAATACTGAACAGCTATTAGCAATAAGCATCACGAAAAATATATACATGCACCCGTGTTCAGTCCTTCGCCTCTCGATTATACTTCAGATGCATTAACAGCCGTTTTCTCTGGTTCCATCGAAGGCCTTCAGAGCGGCTAGTTTATGTTACCCAAGCTTTCCGCAATATTATAACACAATGATGCCGATCCCGGCTGGATCGCTTATGTTTCATGTAGACGCTGGCGATGGAAATATAAAGTGCTGTTAGACGCCAGCGTTGAGTTCCAGCTCTTGTCTCTTACCACATCATAGTCCCCACCCAGACCTCTTGCACAAACCCAGCTCGAATGAGCCCAACTGTAGATTCAAGGTATTATTACTTCTACTCATTGACAGTGGAAACACTTTAACTCACTTCTACTTGTAAGCGCCAGGGAAGCGTCAGAATCCACCGACGATTCCACCGTCGTCGTCCCCACACAGACACAGTCAGAGAACGTTAATCAACCCTCTGAAAATCTGCCTGTCAAGGAAGCCGTTAAAGAAGGCGGAGGAACTCAAGACCCACCCTTGAAGGATGGAAACTTTGAGTCGGACATGAAGCACGAGGATGGTGCTGAATTTGACCCAGACGATTCCTTCGGACCACCTCTGCCACCAAAGTGAGCTTCCGTATTATTTTTATAATTTATGTCTGCTGATCTTGGAAAGCAGCATGGTGCCAAAGGGCCGGATAGAACCACCAGTAAGGGGCGATGACCCTAAGTCTGACACTAAGTCTGGGCCTAGCCCTAAGCCTAAGCCTAAACCTAAGCCTGACCCCAAGCCCGACACTAAGCCTGCGCCAGGCCCACGTCGTTGAGCTACTCCCTCATCGGATAGTTGGAATAGCAGTCAAAAAAAGGCCAGATAACATCTGTTGGACCTAGTGTTTAATTTACAGGAGGATGTTACTCAGGGCGTTCAAACTGGGTCTTTTTGACTGGTTATCCGGTATCAGGTACAGGGAGAAAAATATGCAGTACTGTTGTTATTAACGGTTGATATCTGTACATCGTTCCGTCGAACCGATTCCTTTTAAGTACTGCTCCACCTCGCTTCACTTCCTATTCGTAACAACTAATAAAAACTGTGAAACCAGTGATTCATTAACGAGAATAGCCTTGGAATTACGTTAACGCGAGGGACAGCACGAACCGTAAGGCGCCTTAAAATTGATATATTATTAGCAACGATATAGGAACTTCAAGTGGAATTCGAAGAACGAGAACAAGCTCGATGTCGGAATAGCCTCATCGTCCAGATAGGGTCGCTGCAGTGCCTAAAACAGCCAGAGGCGACAATATAGATCCTAAACTTATAAGCTGTACTTGAGCTGTACGTTTGCTAATAGGTCGTAAGTACAGTCGAACTCGAAGTCAAGGCCGCCGTTGGAAAGCGGTGTGTGATCGAAATTCAATCGAATCTAATCGATCGCCGTTGTCAGCCGATCAGCATGATTTAGACGGCAGAAAACTATCGATACAGATGATATTAGTTATGCAGCACAGACAATACAATAACATATATATACGAGTACCTGTCTTTGGTTCGTTATCCCTAAATCATACCTCAGATTTGTCAACAGCCGTCTTCTCCGAGTCCATCGAAGGCCTTCGGAACGGCCAATTTATGTTACTGAGTCTCTCCACGATATTCCAATGTACGGTCGGTGCAGGTAATCGATCCCAAACCTTGCCCAAAAACTCAAACATCAATCTATACCAACGATGATCCGGCAGCTTGGTTTCCCATGACGTCATGATGCACCAGAGGATGAGAGCACCGATAGCTAACCAGGCGCTACCCACGAGCATTCGGACGGACAAGTTGGAAGCGG
>NW_026848750.1:0-20140 GCF_030435595.1 Desarmillaria tabescens | reverse complement strand
GTGCAGATGATATCACGGAGTATTTGATGTCGTACGAGCCGTACGTCTCACACACAGAAATTGAGAGGACCACCAACGCCGTAGATTCCATCTACTCCTCGGAAACTGTCAACGGGTGGTCTCCCGACTGGCTGTTATCCCGATGGACGGAGAGGACTACGCGAATGGTATCATTGGGTACATCACTATGGGTGTCGACTCGACTCGTTGGAATGCCTCCTCTTTTTAAATGTGAATTGGGTAGAGAAATGGACAACTTTTTTACGCGCTCACTTTCGGGTTAGGAGTACAGAGTAGTAATGATAATACCCTTGAATGTAAAACTGCTACTATGAGCCCCACTATTGTTCCTTCGTAGCTCGGTCAGAGCAGTCGTTCATGTTCTTCCTCGCGTCGACTGTCTGTTTCTAGATACAATGAGCTTGAGATTCCGTACAGTGATATGAGACCCTCACCTTCAAATCCTCGTCATCAAACCCTTCATGTAACTCGCACTGCTTGAAAAGCTCGAGACCTTGATAGTATTGCACCGCTTTATCCCACTGTTTCTGAGCATGGTAAAGGTCCCCGAAGCAGTAGCATGCTCTTGTGTAAAATTCCGTCGCAGCCTCCTTGATGATACCCCCATCCCCCCTGGCATGGACTTATACTTCTTCTCCTGGTCAAGGAGAATCTCTTCTGCCTGGGTGTATTCTCTTCTTTGATATGTCGGCGGACCTTCTGAATTAAAGTCTCGCCGCCCTGAGGGACCGGACCTGAGGAGAAGCTGCTGAAGAAAGTAGACATGGGAGTCGATGCTTGAGGAGGAAGGGACCAAAGATATCTATACTCGAGATATAAGAGGGCTGTCTGAGGTCAATGTAAGACATGCCAAAAGTTGAAGACTTGGTCTACTCAAGGACTGATCTCTGCCCCTACCTCAAGTAGTCATTTCTACAAGCAGGCTCTCGACATGGTGAAATGCATCCAGCTACAAACCTCAGTTTCATTTTTCAACGTTGAACGCTCATGTTCGACTTTACATATTTTCGTAACTCCATAAACATCGTCCATATCGTGTACTCAATCATCATCATCATCGTCTTCAAGACTATCATGGACCCTTAGAGAGGCATTCTTCGTCTCCTTGGTGAATATTTCTTGTATGTCTTCGGAAGACAAGTGAAAAACCAATTTTTTATGATTGGTTTCTTCCACTCAGTCAAGCGCCCCATACTGAAAACATCGATGACCAGACGGTCCAGTGCCAGGTTCCTGCCGCAAAGGGCGGCATCTAAATTTGGCCACACTGGCAATGCCACGTCCGGGAGGTCACTCATCTCGGAACTGATGAAGGTGACAATCAAACGCAACTTCTTGAGTGCGGAGCCGACGCGAACAGCACTCAACGAGTTCGCCCACCACTGGAACTCGGTTTCGTATTCATCCCAGTGGCGCGGGATAACAGAGCGTAACTCAACAGTCTTGAACCTGTCGAATATCAGCGGGTCATATTCGCTGCTGTCTGGAAGAATGAGGTTAGCGTGGTGGTCTTTTGGAAGGGACAGAATGACTTACCTTCTTCGGTGAAAAAATATTCGTCTGGGCTACCAAGATGTAGCTTTTGGGCGGATTTCACAGCCTTGCAGTCGAGGAACCGCTGGAACCGGGATACATGTTCATCAAGGCTCCATTCGCTGCTGAAGCTGACGTTGATCATAGAGCCCTCAGCGATGATAGGGTGTCGCGAGGTCGCGATCAAGTCCATAATCACAATATCAGATGTTGTGATCACATCCAAGCGGAAGTCCTGTATCGGGCGTTGCAAAGCGGATTGCGGCTGAGGAAAGCGGCAGTCAGGGGAAGTAAAGTCTATCCCAAGCTCCCCCTCTGATGAAGGGTAATCCCCAATGGTGAGCGCACTAAGCCTGAGATGGGTCAAGCAAGGAGAGCTGAGAAGGGTCATGAATTCCCGAAAGGTCATTTGAACACGCCTGATTTCGAGACTGGTGATCTGTAACTTTGAAGGGGTGGCAAACACATTGACATAGGGCCATCCTTCCACGTCGCAGTATGTGATAGACACCGTGCGGAGATTCTTCATACGGGCAATGAGTGCACCGAGGAAGGGCGTGTCAAGCAGGTGACTTTCGTTCATACTGCCAAGGATTAACGTTCTAGGATGAACTGTCAGCAACATGGGATTCATAGTGTGAATTTCGTTCAACAGAGCGATCGGACCCGTACGATCGATATCGAGATCGATTGTTTCAAACATATGCGCTTTGGCCCGCTCTCCCATCACACGGGATGCTAGTGTGATGGCGGCGAGAGTAGAACCGGCTTCGTCCTCCTCTGCGACGGCATCAACGATTTTGTTCAGGAGCTCGGTTGGGAGTTGAAGCGAATCTTTGTCGTCCATCTATGCAGAGACAAGCAAAGAAGGTGGGAAGGATGAGGGTGAAGAGCGATCATCCTGGAAAGGCTTTTTATAGGGATTGGGAATGCACAAGAAGCGCGTCCACGGTGGCAACCATTGTTCACCACATTGGGGGCCATTGAGACCAGCTTAGGACGGCGGATCAACGATAAGCATCATACCCGAATACGAAGGGATACCCAAACTAACCAGATTACTTTGTATTCCTTTTGACGGCCATATGGACAAGCTGCAGTCTGGAGGCGGTAAGGGGGAAGAGGTAAATCAGAAGAAACCTGGACAAAGGAAAGAGACGTGGCTGTCTCGGCACAGTTCAACGTGCAACAGGGTCGATTTCCGAGAGCAAGGGTTGCGTCTGAGGGCTATGCTAGGCTCCATAACTTACGTTCTCATGGAAAGTGTAATTGACGAAAAGACGACTCGTCAAGATTACAGGTATGAGTGCGGCTGCCTGCAACGAGAACCAAGGGCCGGTCTGGGTGCCAACGTAGTCTTCATCGGAGTTCTCCATATACGTCGTCTGAGTCAAATTCACAATCAAGGACAAGCCGTATTATTTAAAATAGACGGATCGTTTGGGTCAAGGGTGCCAGTGCGCGTACTCATTTTGATCCGTTTTCCTCTCTTCTGACTGATAGTCAACAAACTTTCCTCCTTCTGTACATTTTCGAGCCATTCAAGTACCTTCTCGGTGGACAACCATAGATTAAGGCCAAACTAATCAGGTAGTAGTACGTCGATGGTGTGCTTGTAGTTCCGGGCAGGTTTGGAAACATTGCCAATAGTAACTAGCAGATATTTGACTGCAAAACGCATGGTCAGCTAGGACAAAATAAGTGCGAGCAGACATACTGCCATCCGGGGGCAGATTCATGCCGATGGCCGTGGCTGAAAGATAGGTGCACACCATGTCGGTGCGCCATCTCATCTGAGCTACGGTTTCAGGGTGACGTTCGTATTTGATGAGTTTGTAGAAGTCGGCGAGCCTATACTGTCCATCGAAATGGACTACATTCCGCTCGGCAAAGTCAGCGAGATGGGAACCCGTGAGGCGATGGGACTCTACGAGGACGTGAAGAATTTTCTTCCTGTGTTGTTGTAACTAAGGATAACATGATACACCTCGACATCAACATACCGTTCTTCCCTATAAATTTCCGAAAAGTTTGGATATGCAGTTGGTTTTCCAGTCTTCCAAGATCAAGCAGCCCTGACGCTCGTTCTCGTAGTATCCATGGAAAAAGGTTTTTCAGGGGGCCTTGTATAGGTATCGCGAGGGGTCCTTGATAGGTGTCAGGCTCGGCGGGGTGCCGATGATCCTCGAAATCTTTAGGACGATATTTGCGCCTGCTGCATCTGCGCGGTACACGATAGAATGACGAATGACGATGAGTGAATGCAGAAGTTGAACTGAAATGTCAATTTGACAGGGATTCTGGCCGTCGTCATCGTCGATGGCGACATGATAACGGTTAACATTGCCATGGTAGATGAAACGAAACAAGAACGAAGAGACGGACCTGGAGATTCAGACTCAGCAATGAGCATAGCCATCACGTGATGCGTCATTGCTCCCGGTCCGGATTGAGTCCGGAGACCTGTCCTTGCTTGGTCGCTCACCACCACCTTCTTCACCCAGCAATTCACGTCGCATATTCGACGGTAGAATATGTCACCAAGTCCCAACTGTTAACGACAGATGGTGTATCTCCGATGATTGTCTACGTTTTCGATACCAGAACCGATGTTTGACGCTCAATACACTTCGGGTGGGCATGATTTATCTTATCCAGAACTACCAAGGAAATGCCATACAAAGCGGCCCAGATACCGTTATCAGGGCCAGAGCTATTCAGGTAGCTCACATAACATCACGGTATGTTCCATCAGAAACTAAAGATAATCTCTACAGCTTCCTACAGCGCTTCATCCTCATTGAATCAAAGTACATGCAGGCTGCACCTCTCCTCTCACCTGCATCTTACTCGGTGGTATCGCAGTACAATGCTAACCCTCTCTGATCTGTCTTCGTTGATTCGTCGTATCTGGCTATCACTCAGGCAAGGAGGCGCCTCGAAACTTGCGCCATTGTATAATCGAATATCCCTCGACTCGTTTTGCAATTTCTTAGGGCGCCTCTTTCAGTTCTCTCCCTTCCCGAACAAAGCAGCGTATATCGTGGTCCCTGTGTTTCTTGGGACAGAGGTGCACAGGCTCGACAACCGGAAGCCTGCAGACAGACATCCACGTTAGTTACGACTGTTCGAGCAGTCTACCCGCCCATGTGGTTCCTGTGCACATATCCAGTGAGGCTTTACACAATTCCATGCCTAGTCATGATCACTTGGCGGACACGACGCCGCAGTCTGGGACATTATCAGAAGCTGGGAATTCGAGTATCATGTCCCAGCCTGTTAAAGCTGTGGATACCGCCTTTCCATCGCCTGACACCGCAACACCGTTTAGCGAGTTGGAAAAGTCCGTGCAAATGGCTGAGTGGTGCTCTGTCATTGGGGAACTATTCTACCCCATTGCCCCTACGGACTTCGAGCGATATCAACGACCAGATACGGTGTAGGTCATTCTGATTATATGAATTATTTAAATACTGAGCACTTCTCTATCCAGAGAAGACAAACATATCAACTATGACATCGCTAGGTTGACAGTCTCATTCTCCCGGTATGTCTAAAACACATTTATTTTTCGCACGACTGAACCTCAACTTTCTGTGGAAGTGAACCTCCTCAACCGTGGACTTCATATATCCATCCTGAAGGGGGGCCGTTATTTCCGCTGGGAACACGATGTATGTACCATTTTCTGCCTCGTCTCCAACATTGATTTAAGTGGCACACAGCTGTTTACTGTCTACACTGATGCGCATTTGTTTAACCCTGAAGTATTACAAGCTGTTCAGCAATTTGTAGACCAAGTCGATGAATATCTGACGCGCCATGATATCACAGAGGTGTCATTTGACGCAGAAAACGTGGATCTCGTCTTGGATGTTACTCTCAGCAAGTCGAACAGGACAATTTGCGGATACTACTTTGCCTATCACCCAAATCGAACAGTATTCTGGTTGGATGAATTTGAATCTTCAGAGCGCCTTTGGCGAGACATCAATGGGGTTGCTTCGCAAGATCACATTCGTCAGTATTAATATGCATGTGGTGTTCTCATTTCGTGCGTTAATTGCTGAGTACCGATAGTACATGAAATACAGTCACAATACTGGTATGGGCAATGGGACTTACTATGAGCGTACTTGTTAACAAGCTCCTCCTGCAGGCATCACTGCGCTCTCTTTCCGTCTCCTGGATGTGCATCGCAAGTAGTAATCGAAGAATTGAGAGATATCATTCTCCATGCCATCGGCGGTGCGTTATAATTATCCACTGCTATTCTCACACCCATGCACAAGAGTTACCAGATAGTTTGGTGTCAACGACGTCCACGGTTTCGTATAGTATGGAGGAGTTACGCGGAATGCTACAACTTCTTCCTTCGAAGAGTCGAGATTTCAACGACGATTCTGAACCCGGGGTTTCTCGAATTATTTACATCCTCATGAAACACTTTGGTGCGTTCTTTTTCTGCTGCCACATGCCATGGCAAAAGCCTTACATCTTCTTGTCGATTAGCCCACGACCGCTTTCTTCACTTTTACGGTGAACCTGTCGCACGTCTCAATCGCGGTACCTCCATTTATGACAAGAACAAGGTTCACAAATGCTCCTTTCTATTTCACGTGCTCAAATTCCTGCTCTTCGCCGCACCCTCTGCCTACCTTCATGAGATTGAATCCATGCTATCGGACGGGTTGCTCAGTCGGGTGGTCTGGAGAGACTTTGTCGATAAGATTTGCAAAGACTGGTCTCATCTGACTGTATACGCAAGTTTTCCGATATGAAAGGCTGATAGAGGCTGATGCACATACCAGTCTACAGTGCTCATCAATGTAGACGTCGCGTTTTTATCTATCCAATCGATCGATGCTGGTCCGACTAGTTCGCCTCTCAAGATTGCTGTATACCTTTCGGTTATTTCGTCACTTGGAAGCATATTCTTTGCTTTGTTGTTTCTCCGCTGTAACAACACAAGGCTGAATATCTCGACCGATGAAGCTGTGCGTTTTTGTATAAACGTAATATCATTTGTTTCTTGACGATCTTTCAACAGGCGAAGATCATGAACTCGTACCAAGACACTTCTTGCAGGTATGAGAACATCGCAATCCTCTACAGTCTTCCGTATGCTCTGCTCATGTGGGGGTAAGCACTCTTTCCAAAACATTCAGATGGTATTTCTGATGGCCATCCCTACCTGGATTTAGGATCCTCTTTTTCGTCGCCGCGTTCATGATCTTGTGTTTGTGGAAGACTCCACCGGTGACTATCGTGCTATCTAGCATGGCATGGGTTGCTTTGGGTAGTTTGGTCATCTTCTACGGATGGGTAAATTGCACCGGCGCTCGTCAATGGCTGTTATCGATTCGAGAAGACCTAAAGATGCACCGGCTGCTGGTCAAATGACTGATGTTCATGAACGTAGACAATAGTACCTCACGTCATCAGTAACGGTTCGTTGGCGCTTGTCCCTTATCATGTATAAGTGTGTCATGAAGAAGATCCACCGCACCTGGTTTATTACCGACGCTAGGCACCTTGCTACTTTTGAAACAACAGGCGCCTAACACTGTAGATAAAACATTGAAGAACCACGATGACAACCCCGTAAAAGTACCAGAGCAATGTCCACCGTAACGTGAGTATGCATTGCCCTCGTCCTACCATTCTACAAGATCTAAGGTTAGAAGTGACACGAAGGGCGCCCAGAATTCCAGACTAGTAGCGCCAGATTTGACGCCTAGTCCTTCCGAAGGTACACATCCAAATAGCTGTTGAGCTCCGGGTTTGGCGTCTCATGGCCAAGCGTAGGGTCATCCTCTGCCACGACTCATTCATCAACCAGCTTGGAACCGCAGGTCGTGCCAGAAGAATATGACTCCGAGTGAGTGTGTTGTGGATGGGCGTTAATATCAAACTGAGCTCCTGTAGTTTCGAAGACAGAGGAGAAGATAAAGTTCCGACAACGACTGTAAAGACAGCGAACGATACAGGGGGAACCAAGCCGGTGAAGAAACCAAAATAAATTGTAAATGGAACTTTTATCAATAGCACAAATTGTACTACTACGGAGGGAATGAGATTGAAGGGAGTGTAGTGTGTAAAGAGGAAAGACCGCCGATTAGCGAAGAGCATTGAACAATCATTCAAACAGCGTCTACGACTATATACCGCTATGGATAAAGAGCGCCCATTGTTCCACTGACAATCCTTGGTCATGAAGCGCCCTCACGGCTGAGTGCAACACGAAAGAGGCTCGTCTAACATCCATAATACCCTTCTCCGTCAGGTGCTTATACACATGCTCGGTGACAATTGGACCCTGCGCATCTCCCATTGGCCACAACGTTGCCACGACACTGCGATAACCCAGGAACTGCATCGCGGCTGAAAGATGAAGAGACTCATCTGGAGTTCTGTCGGCTGCAATCGCTGTGCTACACGCGGACAGAAACGCAAACTGAGGATCCTGGGGTGTGGCGCGCACCATGTCCGACAACGTGAGTACTCCACTCCGTTCCATAACTTGAATCCGCTCAGAAACGGATACCCTTCGTTGAGATGTCCATGACACGCAAAGTGAACCCTAGAGAACAGAGAGGGACATGATTAATGACGAGGCATCTCCAGTCACGTAAGAAACCCACCAAGAGTATGACAGCAGAATATCCCGTACCGCGGAAACTACTGCCTCATCATTCGACCATCTTGTTGTTGATCCGTCAGGTAGGAAACTTTGCACTAGCTGAGTCTCTACTTTGGCTTGCTGGAGTTCGTGCGACTGATCAAGGATAAGAGTCCTAGGTACGGTGATTGTTGTGTTACGTCGTCGCGCATTGATCAAAGAGGATAGCGTCGGAATATAAGATGATATGTAGCGGTCGGGAAGATTACAACCGTCCTGGTCGTATAATCCTGCAGTATGCATTGGTAGGCCAACCCAGGCTCCAGTCAAGCACTACCAGATTCTTTCTCCATCCAAGGAATCCAAGGTGGGAAGGAGATGAATGATAACATTATTCCATAAAACCTCCAAAACTGACTGCATCCCGCTCTTCTCTTCTTGTACCCTACCCATACGCCGTGGAACACTCTGAGAAACAGTGACATGCAAGTTTGTCACATCGTCGTGTTTGAAGTTGGGAACCGACACGTGCCTGTGAAAGCCCTTAGGACCCAATATTATGGCATCACAGTCGTATGGCGAGTGCCCTGAAGACGTGAGGAGGATAACGGGCCCTTCTTCTCCAACCGCCAACAGCTCAGAGAAGGGAAGCGTACGATGGAAATCTTCAAATCCCTTGTATTGCCGTATTTCAGCTATGATGGCTTCCCACTGCGTTGCGAGATCCACCCGCTCAAGCGTACTCCCTGAGTTCTCCCATTCTGAACGGTCCATCCTGTTTGCGACATCAATAGCACGCCTGACAAGCTCATCCGGCAAGGATTCCCGGACTACGTCGTCAAACGGTTGGCGAAACTGAAGAAGTTGTAGCCAGAGGATAGACCGTCCTTGTTCAAGCCATTCTACTGCTATTCCTATGTTCCCTTTACGTAACACCCATGCTGCGCCGTCGCAGGCGAATACGGTAGCGATGGAGCTCAGCCGCCGGTATCGAGATTCAAGGTCCCATCCGATGAATGCTAGTTGAGGTAGAAGGCCTATGGCCATCTGAAAAGCACGGCATCTTCATCATGCATGTCGGGATCCACAAGGGCATAGGTGCAGAGATGATCCAAGGCCCAAACGCGTTGCACGATGGGCGCACTAACAGATTTTGCTGTTTTCATGTACTCGTGAGGAATACCGTCATCCTGATATGAAACCCATTTGTCAAAGTGCTGAGTGATTTCTTCCAGATGTACCGTGAGAATATGCAGGTGCGGGTGATCAGGAGGAAGGGATTTAATGTTTGCGATAGCTACAGCCTGCGCTTCGACGAGGCCGTGTTGCCGGGTAGCACGAAACAAGTGAAGGAGGGTGCTGGAAAGATTAAGCATGTCGTAATACCGGGCTTCATATGGTAGTAGATACAGGGAGAGCGCCTGCACATGGAACTCGATTGCGTCATAAAGCAATGTCTTGTCCACCTTGCCTCGACTTTGCAAATGTCGGAAACGGTAAAGCTGTATGAACCCTTTGTCGTGTAAAACTTGCGCACGATCTTTGATGTCTATAACATTAAAAGGTAGCTCGAACAAGGATTCGTTGATCCCAAAAGCCCGGTCTAGCAAATTCAAAGACGGCACGACCTTGAATTTGCTCGAAAGGTATATTGCCAGGTTCATTGATGCTTCGATATGCACACCCTCCGTGGCAGCGCGTAGTGTCTCCAATACCGTAATCGCAAAGTCAATGTCGTCGATGTCGCGTTTGAGTTCAAAGCGTTTTCTGAACGCATTGCCCACATCCAAAAGGTCGATTTCAGAAGGAAAGGAAGGCGGATCATGCAAATACAACGTATAGAGACGCCGGAAGATGTCGATTGATTTTTCAAGACCAGAAAAGGTCTCGTCAACATCAGCCCCGTAGTCTGCGATGTCATAGAGTGTGCGTGCTAGTTCATATTCAGCTATTGCATACTCTTGGAAGTCTGACTGTAGCTCTGCCACTAGCAGTGTTTGCTCGACGCTAAGAGCTCGCAGCTGTTCCACTTGCATACGAGGGCTGGTTTGAGCGTAATGTTCGTTCAATGCGCATCGGAGATTGAAACTGCACACCCTGCGAACCGTTGCAGGGAAATCATGCGTGGTAATGGCCTCCCATAACAACGCTATGGCTTCGTTGCCAGCATCCATGTCATCGGCGGAGACACGAAGGGCTTTGAGAGCGATGGCGAGGTTGTTCAGCGTCTGGATTCTATTTTCATGTCCTTTGGGCCTGTACTGGAGGCATTCTCGATGATAACCGATGGCCTCCTTCAGAACGCTGAGATCCGGTGATACGTCGTGCTGCGTCTTCAATGCACATCCGAGCTTATTCAGAGTGAGAGGACGATCGGGATGGGATGAGGGTTCCAGAGATAGTGCCTGCCTCAAATTGGCTATGGCTTGGAAAAGCATATTGGCATCATCATGTTGAGCAAACTGAGCGAGTAAAGAGATAGCCTCGTCGCGTAGCGAGACGTTCGCCATTCCTGGATGCAAATGCCAAGTAAGTAGGGTGGGACTAAAACAAAGGTTATGTCATACCAAACTTCGGACTCAAAACGGTAGTTGAATCGGTAAAGATGGGCGCTGATTTGCCCCTTGGAACTTGATGACTTCGGCGCTTAAGATATGAACTATTCCATTCTGGGTGATTGCCTGGCCCCACTACATCTCAATACTTCCTCAACTGGACAACCGTCCCAGATACATCGCCCCAATGCTGCACGTAGTTCTCTGGATCTTTCACATCCGCCCTCTTCTTTCCCCAAATTACTTCGGCGCTCTGTCCAATCGAGCGCATATCTACACGATTCGTGGTCAGGAAAACCTTCCAGACTGTGATATCATGATCCATTCCCTGCAAAAGCTGGAAGCAAACGGGATTGCTCGCAGATCCACATCCAAAAGTCAATGATGATCCCCTTGGGAGCGGACAATCAACGGTGTCGGACCGCCCAGATACAGTGCTGAACTGCGGTTCGTCGAAAGCATGCGAAGCTAAGGGTGTGTTAGCGTGGAACTACCAGAGAAAGCACTGGACATACATATCGACAAATCAGACTCGAAAGCAAAAAAGTACGGATAATAATCAATACCGCTCCTGTTATGGAGCGTCACTCCAAAGGGCCTATTGGGGTTATCGATCTTGATGACTGCCTGTCCGCATTTATCAAACAGGTTGTGTCCAATTCGAGTGTAAGATGCATCTTTGTCGCGGGTTGTCGGGGAAACCTTCTCCAACACATGAAGCTCCAGTGAAACACCCGAAATGGCCGAGTGCCGATTCCGATGATAATGGAATCTATTGGCCCAGCGGAGGACGTCCATTACCCGACCTCTATTCTCCTCCATCCCGGCCGAAGTCCTGACCCATCTAGGTATCCGTCCTGATTCGCAGCTGTACACTTTGCTCCCTACAGGAGTGAGGGAGTAAAATGTAATCTCCCGATTATCAATGACGAGTTCCATCTGGGCATCCTCGCGATGATCAACCCAGTGTATATCATGTCTCCTTCCAATGGCATGTCGGATCCATGTACTATCGCTGCAAAACATGTTCAATAACGGAGAATTATGGGGGGCTCTCATAAATTTTGCAAAGGAAGATTCGGGAAAGTGGGAAAGTGGCATGCCGTGAAGTATCAGCTCTGCTTGGAACGTATCAATGTTAGAGACTTGTAGCACCACTCCTGGGAGTGCGCTCGAAGCTGTTGGCATATCCTGTCCCGATGGGCGAAGTATTCGGAACCTGGGATGACTCCTTGAGCATATCCGGCGGAGAGAAAAATCCGACTGCCGTTCTTCGTCACTCGTACAAGCTCGTTATCAATGAAGACTACCCGAGGACTGAAAATGCCACGATTGCAGCTGGAGCCTTCGCAATGAGGAAACTGCGTACGGACAGTGCCACTGCGACTCTGTAGAAGCTGGCCGATTCTAGATAAACGTGTCAAATTCGTTGGATTAGTGACCGAAACAGCTGGTACATACGGTTGATGCAGTCCCTCTATGAGAGAAACATAACTGATACTTGAAATGTTTTGACCCCGAGCCATCACCGATTCCAAAACCTCTAAGACAGCGGTTGTGAATACGCCGCCCTTATGTTTTTTTGCTTGTGCTTTGCTATCCCTGCTGCAGGCCGCTAAGAGGACATGGGAATGGTTGTACATGACTTCGAAGCCTGACGGGTTTTTTGTCGGGCGTGATTCCGAAGGAGTTTGATCTTGGGTGAGGATATCGGTCTCATTGATGGGTGGTATACGAGACCAAATCTCGTCGCTGAAAAAAAGAGGCGGAGGATCGAAAATGGTACGCGTTTCAAACTCGTCATCATCACTTTGTCCTCCGTCGTCCGCCCGAGTCATCCCAGCAGAGTAGCAAGAATCCAGCATTAGGATCTGTACACTGTCAGATTGCTTAAATCCTCTACGCGCAAAAATGAACGTACGATGTTATTGCTTTTCTCTTTTGCCAGTTTGTTAAGCCAGGCGGCCACCATGCGATCTGGAATACCTGGCATTGAGCCGATATCTTGAGGGCATATCTGCTCAATGACATTCTCATTCCACCCTGACCAATAACCCTCCTGACTCTTTGGAAGAGCGGACTTGTAATCTGACGCGCCATGTCCGGAAAAATAAATGAAAATGGAGGAACGGCCCTTCTTTATGTCTCCACGAGTAACGAGGGCTTCGAATCCTTTCAGAATACCGTCGAACGTAGCGTCTTGATCATAGAGCCTGAAAATGTTCCGGTCTGGGACACCAATTCTCTTCAAAAAGGCGACGATAGCTTTGGCGTCCAGAACTGAAGCAGTGAGGGCTCTGCGTTCAGCATAGTTGTCGATTCCGATTACAAGGGCAAAGAGATCTTCGAACGTTGGCCTGTGAATGTGGTCAGTATACCATGGCGACACTGAAACAATACTC
This sequence comes from Desarmillaria tabescens, assembly GCF_030435595.1. NCBI lineage: Eukaryota > Fungi > Basidiomycota > Agaricomycetes > Agaricales > Physalacriaceae > Desarmillaria > Desarmillaria tabescens. Next base: position 7,007 of record NW_026848750.1, on the reverse strand, counting down.
AACCGAAAAGACATCGTCGTCGGTCGTCAAACCTAGCTAGCACTCGGCACCTTTCCCTGAAATTTCCAGATATGTGCAAGGCGGCTCTCTAGAGCTCCAACTTTGGATACGCTTAAACAAAAAAGGGCTGAGCAACACTGTACTCTTACCTTCACCTAGAAAATGCGCCATAAGACCTCCTACAAGTCCAATACAAAAGGCGATATGTCTATAGCTGAGCGGCATCACTGGACGAGCTGGATATATGCGGTCAAGTTGGATTCGGGAATACACGTCATTTCGTTCACAGATGCCTTTTCTCAAAGACAAGAGCGCTTCAGTAAATTTCTCTCACTTTCTTCCACTACGTCATCAAGAAATTCCTTGATTGTGAATAGGAAGAAAAGTGCCTGGAGGTGTGAGTATCTATACCGAATTCCTACCATTCAGTGGCTATCGACCGCTTCCACAACTGCAGCCGCCTTCGAATTTATTCTGTCTTATATCTTGTCCGGTACTGGTGACCAGCCGCCCTGCGCGATACAGACGCCCATTTTATCAGAGAGCGGGGCAATACCAGGGCTTCCTGACTCGGATTACACCTTGCTTAGCGGCCGAAAAGTCTGGAAGAAGAGCGACCGGATCTCCGTGTGGAACGATATCCAACACTTCTGGCCTGTGGTACATGGAGTTATTTGCCCTTGCTATTGGATCCATATGGTTCAGAAATAGCCCAACTCGATGCATGCATCGCCAAACAACTGTCGAAGTATTCAACCAGAGGCTGGATAGGCTAAATGTTGAAAGGTCACCCAGGCTACCCCCGCCTGAGCGGAACTCCTAGAGAATCTCGGAGCTTAACTTGCTATATAATCGCGATTCTCGAGCCTCTTATGAAGATTGCATTTCAACACAGATCGCTCGGCTAGTCTACCTTTCATTTCTGCGCTTGAACTTTTAGGCAATTCAAAAATGACGATAGAACACCAGAGAATCGATAAGTACGCAAATTTATGATAGTTCTTTTCGCCTTTGACCTCGATTTAGGCCTTTCATTGAAGGAGCCCCCAACTATCATCACAGGACCCTGAACTCGACTTGCAAATGAGAGTTCAGCCAGAGTACGGTCAGGAGAATTTCAGTCGACATCACTAAATTTACTGCATTGTCGTAAGTAGCCTTCCATGCGTTTGCATGTCAATTGTGCAACTGATTCTAAATGTTCAGCTGAGCTTCTCTGGAAATGTCAAATACAAACGGCAAAGTAGTTTCTACCTATCCATTTATACTTGTGCTGGATAACGAATAATCCGATACGCCTTTTTGTGTGCACCTGGTCACCTACGTTCAACATGTCACCGTTGCGACCATATCAGACAGACATGCAAACATTCGAAACTAGTTTTCAGGTCTCCATACTCCGCTATCCAACATAGAAGCCTGTCATTTTCAGAAGGGTAATATAGAGGCTGAAATGTATCCGGAACTTTCCAAACGTCTTGTGGCTATACGCAATTCGTAGAGGTACGTTCTCAGGCTTCCGACTTCAATGTTGCTGACTATTCGTGCCTTACGAGTCCTTGAGCAGCGGTATGGCCCGACTTGTTCATCGATTGGCGATCAGATTAGTGTTGCCAGGTATTGGATATACATCGGCAAGCCTCTCTACGCTATCTTTATATTTTTACGTGAAATGCATTTGCATCGCAAGCGAACAGCAAAGCACGGTAGTGTTCGAAGATCAGGGCTTGAAGATCCTACGTTTGCGAATAAATTGGACTGATACCAGAACACATACTTCTGGATCCGGACCAGGTCTCGTTTTTGTGGGACGGCTTCTCCAATGTGGCTTTGGCAACGGGTTCGAGCGAATTGCTACCTCTGGGTCGTCAAATCGACGTCGCGGGAGGTGTTGAATAACAATTCAGGGTCGAATCAGAGACGTCGTTACGCGATTGGAAAGATGGATGGCAAATGGTAGCCCGATCTTGGACGAAGATATCGCGTTTGACGAAGACGATAGCGACTGCGATGACTATGAGAGTACATGAATGGTCTGTGATGGTAATTTGCATACGGCTACAGGTGCTGGTCGTAAACAAGGAGGAAAGAAAATCGCTCAATCCCTGTTCTCTTGACTTCTTTGCGTTGGCTTTTACGCCGTCTTGACCTCAACGGCCTGAATCCATGCCAACAGATCTCGATTAACCTCGTCTTTAGCCTCCAACTGTACCCAGTGACCGGTATCGTAAACATGGGAGGTCGTATCTTCGCAGCTTGCCGTTGTGCCTGCCAGACTCATATGTGCCAGACAAACGTAGTCCTTCGAGGCACCGCCGAAGAAAACGGGCTTGCTCACTTTCTCGATCTTGGGGGGATTCGCTTCAGGAGCATGTGAGCACAAAGGACCAAGGGAATACTGCCGTTTACCTTTGGAGTCGTCGGCCATGATGCTAGTACGCACGGCTTTATAATAACAGAGTGGTCCCTTGATGCCTCCCTTGCGTAGCTCCTCCTTCTGGATACGCTGATCCTATATCGAACGATGAATATTTTCTTCTCAACACGCTGTAATCAGCTCACCTCTTCGGTCAGGTACGAACCAATCGGTGTCGTCCGGTTGCTCTCTACCCACAACCTCAGCCCACCGATGGGCTGCATATAATCTTTCCAGAGATCATGATCAGCACAATACAAAAGACTATACATCGACTCGAGGTTGTTGTCAATCTTGACGTCGGCACCGTCTTCAGCGAAGAGATCCCAGTATCCGATCAGCTCGGTGCCGATCATTGACTTCATCTATCGTCCGAGCGGTTAGCAAGGACAATTAGACCATCGAACGGAGCATACCAGCTGCATCATCGCCTCGTATGCCAGGGGCTGGGAGGCTGGGTAGTACCCAGCAGCGAGAAACCCGTATGCTAAGCATCTATCGGGATAATAATCCGCCAAGCGACTGGTTACGACGCAACCCCTGCGGAAACTTCACGTGAACCTATGGAGACCAAAGAGACGATGGAAACCATACCAATCATGCCCGACAGCAATAACGCGCGCGACCTTCTCGGTATCCAGGATCTCCACGATATCTTGTGCAAGCAATCTGTGCCTGTATTGCATGGGATCGACAGGCTTGGATGTACCCCCGTACCCTAGCATGTCTGGGACGATGAGCGGGTAGCCTTTCTCCTTGAAAAAAGCTATCTGGTGCTTCCAATCGTACGAGGTGCTTGGAAAGCCATGAAGGAAGAGCAAGACAGGTTTGGAGGCATCCCCCGAGGAGAACAAGTAGTGATAGGTGAACCCCCGAGAGGTGGTGAAGTCCTTGTAGAGGGATTGGTCCATGGATGCAGACTCCGTCGCAACAAGGGCAGGTACTTATAGACAGACATTCAATTTACACAGGCCTGCCTAGGTCATCGGGTCCGAAGTAGATGGGAATGGACTGCCTACACGTAAGAATTTACCTTATGGCGAGTGGCTATGATGGCTTGATCGAACAGAAGTAATGGAAGGAGGTGATTTTGCGGGCCGGCTTACTCAACTCGTCTTTGCCCAGTATCCGATGCTACTTATTGTTCAAGATAAGTAATCCAAAACGATTTCAGGAAAACTTCCTTTAACCTTAGCAGCAAATTATGATCGCTCGAAGAAAGCCTTGCGCAACCAACTGGCAGCTGGAATTCGCTGGTAGCGTAAATCAAAAGAAACGGTTCTCCATTTCATGGCCGATGTGGCTACGGTGGATTCTGAAGGTCACAGTCGTCTCACCGGAAGAAAAAGGCTCACTGGCAGATGTCGAGTCAAAGAAAATTAGCAAACAGACGTGATGGGGACCAGAAAGCAGTCCCAGAACGGCAAGGAGTCTGGATGGTATTGCCGTCGTGCCGTTCTTGCCGAGACGTTGACAAAGAGAGCCAAAGCGAAACGGGCCGATTGACATCCAAGTGCTCTCTTCGTTGCAACTTGTTCTTCCAGTGCTTTTCCTTGCCATTGCTATGTCAAGAATTATGTAGTATGCAAGACAATCTAGACCTATGTTGACATTCTCCTCTTCCCATTACTCCCTGTCGGCACTGACGAGTTCCAGACACGCGTTTATGTCCTGCAGTTCAAGAAACTAGAAGGGAAACTGAAGCACTTCAAACTCCCGAGATCATTAAAAGTAAGAATGCTTCCAATTCTAGGGAATCCTCGTATCAGCTGCGCATGGACAAGATCCTATGATTAAGGCTTTTGCTCGGGACCTCTTGCAGTCATATCGAGGACGATTTACGTCGGATACTAATGATTACGACCTAGAACAGACATGGATAACGCTTTCATTTATGACATGCATGAGCAAAAAATACCCCAGTTACGTCGGTGACAACATGATATGCGACGGACAAGCCTCCTACCAGTTTCCTGTAAAAACTTGGAGAGCTATCTAAGGCTTTGCAGAGACCCAGCATCCGCGATGAGGTTACCAGCCTCTGCTATTAAAGCAGCGGATAGGTTTTATCATCTGTTTTGTATAATGGTAATCGAGTGCAAAAAGAATGACTCAAACGCTGCTCTCCGCCAAGTCCTCATGGACTTCGCGGCCATCCTACGACATCGCAGATTACTTGGCTTCACACTGGAATATTTCGTGGAAATAACTGGGTGTTACAGGAAGGATGCCTATGACCTGACCTTTTATGTTGGTACTTTGGTAAGTCTTGATAATCTGACTTTCTAAACCGACACATTCAAAATGGTCTGGACAGGGACAACAACACAGAGTATGTGGAATATTGGAGGTTTGGCGAGTTGAACATCCTCAACCAAGCCGAATTGCTCTAGGCGTATATCTGGATAATGAACAGCGTAACTCTATCTATCGATCAAGTCAATGACTGGGACTTTGACAGCACTGCGGCGTGCGATCTCGAAAAGCTTGTGGGGAGGGCTGATCATAGTGATACAGATGACAACTTCAAGGGCTTTGGCGAACCGGAAAGCTTACCAATGATACCGTGCAAAAGCTATTTCAGTGATGATGAAGCACCTCGACCGTGGCCCTCTGAGCGTCTTGGTGAGAGATATACTTACCAGCAGTGGAATAGATGCTTCAGGCTCCGAAGAGAGTAAAGAGTGGACGGAGAACGACTCCAAAAGGAAAATGGTGACGTTGCTGGATGAGGATGGTCAGCCATACCGGATCCCGCACTGCACTGATTTTCGAACCAACCCTGGACGAGGAACGTGATAAGGCTGCTTCTGAAGCTCGGGAGCGGATCCGCGTACAGCAAGGTGAAATGTCCTCCGGTGTTATGATGCAGCGATGTCTGGATTCCGTTGAGACCTAGTGAATGATCTATGCATCACACGGTACAGTTCTTTTTGAATTCTAATGTGGTGAATCTGAATACCGCGACCAGGCTCTGGCCCTCTCTGCTCGGGCACCCACATAGAATCAGGTGGGTCATTTAAATTATTGTCATAGCGCGCAGATATCTGAGACCTATTCGTAGTTGAATTTCAAAACTGGTCTCCGTCGTTTGAATGGTTCCTAGTCTTTGGGCCAAAGAAAAGGCGGCGCCAAGAAATCTTCAGTTGAGACGCGGGGTTGAAGGTCTACCTGCAGGAACCTGATTGTAGCACCTTTCAATCGGCATCAAGTACTACCGTTGGGAATCAAATTCGATTTGAACTAGGCCGTTTTCTACTCGACGCTGAGGAGTGTGCTGGTTCTGAGCGACAAACCGATCAAACCGGGTAATGTTCTTGCCGTGGAATGTTGTCTACTTACTTACCTTGGTCAAGTCAGCTGAGAAGGCGCAGCGCCGAGGTTATAGCACTCTCCTTTTTTTTCACGGGTGAGGATCGTTGTAAAGCACCATTGCAGATGGTGGATATATTATTTAACAAGTGCCGCGAATGCGTTATTTTACGGCCTTCAGAATCGTGCTCTTTGTACGGTATTATCTATATCGGATTAGCTGTAGCGCCTCATCCCTAATCTTAGTGTTTTATAACACCCTGAGGCAAAAGGAAAGGTGGGAAGGGATCCGCGGCCAATAAGTCGGCAAGACCAATGTAAAATGCACCAAAGCCCGGGATGACAACCCATAATGCCTCCCGCCTTTGCAACACTATGAGATCCAAAACATGAGCACAGACGACGCTTGGACGAGAGGAGGACACATACGCTGCATTTCCAGTGAACTCGGCTATACCGAGTAGAAGGAAGGTCAAAGCTAGGACAGCCAATACGAATATCAAGGCCACAGTTTTTCGGAGCGCGACAATCCTGGATAGATCTCAGCAATGAATGGTATCGTTCTTTGAGGAAGGCAACGTACAAGAACATAACGGTGACGATGGACCATACGACGAGGTAAATACCGAGGGCATCACCAAGCATGTCGGCTTCGCCTTCATAGGCGGGCCGTAATGCCAGTTCCGGAAGCAGGATAGCTCCATACGACAGCCAGAACGCTCCATAGATACAGAAGACTGCAGGGCAGTTAAGAAGGTTAAAGATACCGAAAATGCGGGGTACCGCACGAACCTGATCCGGTGAAGGTGCTCCTGCGGCAGAACTCGATAATCCCGCCTGTAAACTGGGATACACCACCAACGAATAGAGCCATGCTGACTACCACGTTGGGGATGGTGATTCCACTAGCATGGGCGTTGTATAAAGAAAGGATAATAGTTGTAGACCCGAAGGAGAAGAGACCTCTGCGAATTGATTGTAATAAATCAGTCCATCATCTGAGGCTGCGATGGTAAACTTACAGAACGGCGCCATTAGACGGAGGAGGCAGGGCAGTGATGGGTGGAGGCGGAGGATTGGCGTTAGCGAAGTGGCCTTGGATTGAACCAAGGTTGATATCCTCGGTGATGCCCAATTCGAGCTTGTCGATGCCATTGGATGACATTGTGGAGGTAGTTTATAAGGCTGTAGTAGTCTGGGGAGAAAACAGTTGAGATTCTTTCGTTCAATGTTCGGTCTTTTATAGCTAAGTTCCCCCCAAACGAGATAGGGTCACCAT
>NW_026848749.1:0-20197 GCF_030435595.1 Desarmillaria tabescens | reverse complement strand
GCGTTATGAATTGGTGCGTTCTTAAATACTTCTTTTCAACACTGAACTAAGTCTTCAACCTTTATAGAATGCCTTGAACGAATCTCCCTCCGATTACTTTCGGATGCTTGCACTGTTGCACTTTAGTAAATCGCACGCTTGTCTATTAGGTCACCTATTAATACTGAAAATCTGGACTCCTGCTACAGGACCCCTGATTATCCCTACTGAGGTTGGTTGGAAAGTCCGGACAAATTTGACCCCCAAAGTCCGAAATGTCGGTACATAAGTCCGAACAAAGGGGGGTCCGGACGGTACATGCGAGAACAATTCATCCGGACAAGGCAATGCATGGCGGAGAGGTTGGTACGGCAGTCCGGACAAAGGACTGGTTAATGTCTGCCACCGCCACGAGGCCACAAGCCATGTCACCCATTCTGAAAATGTACAGTGGCATTCAGCAGCCTGAAAAATTAGAGTTTCGCAACGAGTTGGACAATGAGAGCACAATCAATTAGACTTGGGGTGACAAAAATTTTTTTGGCCATTTTTGACAGGTCAGATCGAAAGTCCGGACAAAATCTTTTCAGCCTGACGTTGGACGGGAAATCCGGACAAATTTCAGCCTCCGCAGTCATCAAAAAGTTCGGACAAATTTTCGAAAAGGGCAAAATTCCTGTACCAACATCTGTAGGGATAATCAGGGGTCCTCCTGCTACCTTTAGATAGTATGTCTTGATGCGCGATCCTCGAAAATACTTCCTGCAGAACAGCAGGCAGTCAAGCGGTGTGAAACGCGTGATCTCAAGTCAAATACCAGGACAACTTTCGAACTTTTGCTTCAGTATTGCAGCTCGTCAGCATTACACGTGTGGTTCACAAGAACGACGAATCAGTCCAGCTCGTCGAGCCAAGCACTGTCGAAATATCCACAGCGCTATCCAAAACCTCCGAGAAGCTGGCTCGTCCAGAAGTATCAGCACCATCTCCCGTGTTGCCGTATTTCAGCAAAGGTCACTTCGTCGGTACTACCGTAGGATAACCATGAGCACCATTCAACTGAGAAGACAAGGAAAAATCCATACCGTTCATCACTGGAACAAAAGAGATATCAGTCCGAATACAGTCAACCCCATCCCAAACAGCTTACCCGACATTCCAAATTGACCATCCCTCGGACGGGACGTTACTCCCAAGAACCGAATTCTGGAACACTACTCGGGCATAGTCCCTCCATGGTCTCCCGAGGTAGGCACCCCCAGCCCCAGTGATCTCACAATTGTCAATAACGTACCAAAAATCGTCATCTGAGGACCGTCCAGACGCGGTGATCCATCCATCACCGAGAGTCTAACAGGCATATATTAGTGGATGTGGGGGATACGACGAGAAGGAGCCTCACTTTGATCACCGATCCAGTTATCCAGAGACTGTCGGGATATTGGTATGACACGGGGATGAACAGGACTAGCACTTACGAGGCCCTTTGTCCAAAGATCTGCGATTGTACGACGAATTGAGTAAAAGATGGGAAAATGGAGCGGCGAAGCTTACAAAATCCGTGTTTCCCTCGATGTAAGAATTGGCGATGAATTCACTGTTGAGGCTATTAACAAAGAGTGGGGAACGTACAAAGAAACTGCTCACTATCCAACGTTCGCCAGGAGAGTATCCCTACGTAAAGGTAAAGTTCGGTATTCAAAGTCGATTCCAAAGAGCTTACTGATAGCCGACGATGCTGAGACCATATCCACCGAAGTCGGTAGACTGCACACTCAAAGCAATAGCTTGTTCCTTCAGTTCACTGGGCCTCAGGATCTGCACGACGGAACACATAACAAGTACATACTCCCTAGAGCAATAATCAGGATAATGCTCATATGCCAAGGACAAAAGAACGACTCACTTTGCCAAAGGTATTCTCGATGTTTAGATTATACAGTGCGACATTCTCGCCGTGGACACGGACTGTACCACTAGCATCATTTGAGCCTGCTTCAGTGGCTCCCAAACCGTAACTTATGGTAACAGCTGTTCACATGAGTGAGGCTCGATCGGTCTCAGAGAGAACAAGTTCCGGCACGCACTATTTCCGGTGTAACTATCATCAGTTGTGGTCTCACCATATATTTTGACGTCGCTCCTATCAATGAATACCTGTTCTTGATATGTGCCAGCATAGACAAAGTACACCTGCATGATATATAGTCAGTTGGAGCACTCGAAGAAAGGCCGGAACGAACATCGCTAGAAGTATCATCCAGTGCCTCTGACAGGGTAGAATACGTCCCAGATGAACCTACGGTGATGGCACCTGCTGGTGGATCACTGTAAGCCCATACGCTCCCGGTACATAGGAAAGCGGTAAGAAAAGTCACGAACATCAGAGACGGGGGGGGGAAGTTGGAAGGGGTCTTTGGGCCTGACGGCTAGGTTTAAATGTGCCGCTCGGACGCTAATTATTCGGCGGCCCGTGGTGGGAATCCTAGGTAACCAGCGCCAGAATTCGTTGGCGCTTCTTTGTATTTGGTCGGGCAGGGCCACTGAGACGTTGTTATGTCTGCAGTTGAGTTGATGAACCTAGAGTCCCAAAGAAGCTGTCGGCAGGAAAGCAACCTGCAACCTGTCGAGACTCGATATCCACAGAAGTGATTTTGTCTGGAGAAGAGCGGGCCGCTGCGAGGAAAGCGAAGAACCGGTTGATCTTCTATGAGAGTCGCTTGACCAGCTTCAATGGTCCTCCAGAGCCTACTTATAGCCCATCATCTCGCTAAAGAGAAAACACAAACGAAAGGAGTGATAGAGATTTCATTAATCGGGAATTTGAACGCGTTGAGGAACTTACTGGTTGAAATTTCTGAAATACTTCAAATTGAATCTTGAAAGTCCAGTGCTGTCGTGCTAGTGCAGAACTGTTGGCCCCATCACGTAAACGGATAAACTGAGCAGATGGTGCGGCCCGGCGTTATTGATCTGATACCCGAAGCACAGACCTGCCGTACAGTAGCCTACTGTACGGCTAGTGTTGCCGATGACTCGGCTTGCATCGGCTTAACACCGAAGTCGATTTCGAGCCATTAATGATGGAAGGATAAGACTAGCAACTACACTATTGCTGATAGTGTTTCGATAATGTGACTTGGCGTGACTCGGCGCGACTTCATTCGGCTTCGGCTTCAACGGCTTCACGAAGTCATAATTTTTGATCGCTTTGAAGCCAAGTTGCCGTCACGCCGCTCCAGCCGGTTAAGTTATGACTTTATGTATTTCCTTTAAATGGCAAGTCATCAGTGGTTATACAGGTAACGTAATATTCCAGAATTTCTCGGAAAAATTGCGGGAAGAATCAAAGTCGACCTAAAATAGCATTTCGGTATTTTTTACTCAAGTCAAAGCTCGGGCAACTTCAAGTCGCGCTAAGCCGGGCCGAGCCGGTACTGTGGTGTGACTTTGCCGAAGTCATTCGGCAGCATCGGCGCGACTTAGTTCGGCTTGGCTGGCGTGGCGCGCGGCTTTAAGCCGAGTCATCGAAACACTAATTGCTGATAACTATATAACTAGTCCGTCCGGTGAAAAAAGGCAGACATCAAATTAATTTCCATTTTTAACCGCAGACCACTCAGTAAACGGCTCGAAAACGACTTTGGCGTTAAGCCGATACAAGCCGAATCATCGGCAACACTAAGGCAGTAGCGGATTGATTTAATATATGATATTTATTCCGTTTCTGGTGCTCGAAAATTTAATTCGAACTCATTCACATGAATATAATATGCTCTAAGATGTTCGAACTCTCTGGGGAGGAATGTCTTTTGTCAGTCTTTTATGAATGGTAGCAGCGACGTTGCTACTGATGGAGTTCGAATTTCTAGCCAGGTCGCTTGCCGTGGTGTTTTATCGTTGCTCACTGTCGACAGTGAGCTTTTAGCATCGACTCATTATTATTGTCAGCACCCTGGATGTAGATTTTGCTAGAAGGATAATAGTCAATGGACTTCTGATAACCGGAAATGTCCTTCTTGTGAGATTAAACTCTTGTTCATTATTTCATAGATAAGAAGTAAATGAACTACAAGGCTAGTGACAGACTTATGGATGTTTGAGCATGGAAGATATAATTATTTACAAGACACATTTCAGGCTGCAGGAAGGCAGTCAGAGCACTGACCGCTAGGACGTATCCCAGCCGGGGAGTTCCGGTTCAATTGAAACCCAGTTCAAACTCCGTCGGTAGCGGTTGCTATCAAGAAACCGTAACTTGTCTCTGTACCGCGACCATCCCCGCGTTAGCTATTGAATACACGAGGGTTCGAGCCACTCCCGCTCGAACCACTTCCACCATGTTATGTTTCCCTGCCAGCCTCTTTTCCCAACAATTACAACTCTCGACGGAGCATTATCAAGCCAACACCATGGACATACAGCTACCCCCCGAGCTTGTAGACATTATCATCACAGAATTCTGGTACTCTGAACATTCTTCAAGCGACCGGATAACCTTCATGACAGCCTGCCCTCTCATCAACAGCGTCTGGAGGGTCGTCTACGCACGCATTACTTCTCGAGACATCTACATCCCAAAGGTCGCATACCTACTTTATCTTAGCTCTATCATTTGCTACGATTCTGATTCCCCAATTTACGGTCACTTTCCTTGCGACTCCCCACACACCATAACCTGCTATGTTGACCTCACACATTCGACGGACGACGCTGCCAAGGACCCCTATTCAGTTCTCTGCAGCTTGCCCAATTACCTCGGTTTTCGCAGAAGCTTTCCCAACATCGAGCGAATTAATCTCGAAATGAAGTTTTGTCACGGATGGTATCAGGGCTGGTCGCATAGTCGCCAACTGTTCCGAACTCGAGTATCTATACAGCTCAATGAGGCGACATCGCAATTGAGTGCGCTACCTGTGGAGTGGAGCATTGCTGTCTATTGCCCACCTGATGTCAAACACGATGAATACATGCCTCTCAGCACTCAGTCATTTCAGCGTCACATCCTCGAAGGAATTGCCATTGACATGGTCCAGTGTTGCCACTCCTTGGTAGGAGGGGTAGGGCCTGCGATGAAAGGGTCGACATATCATCATGGTGCACAACATTTTCATAATCAAATTTGCATCGAGGAGAAAAGAGGTGATGTACGGTCGATCAATTTCGAGCTTGGGAAGGCTCTTACTACACCTTTGGGCTGGAGTGAGTCCCCGCCTTTTTTGACATAAGTCTGTTGCTTAAACGAGTACTGCTAAAGCTGGTTTCAAAGATTTCTTTTTCGAAATTTACGGCACCATGAAGTTCATTCATACCGTTTGTAGTCGTGACGCGGTTGAATCTCATTCCTGGAATCACGTCCTAGCATAAGCTGGTTGTCCGTAGCCCTTGCTATGTATCTCTCTCACTGCCCTAGGTAGAAATCTTCTCTGCGAGAAGTTGATCAAAGAACAACAGTACAGCGAAGATGAAGATATATGTGATTTGTGGTTCGGGGAATGGCCGGCCAGTTAATGTACCGAACAGTCACTAGTGCATCATCGACGCAGACACTTTAAGCCATTACCTGGCCGCCGGACAAAACTCGTCTGGGTGCAATGTACAGAAGAGAAGAAGGGCAATAGCGAATACTAAGGGACATGGTTGTTTCCGATTGTTTGTACTAACGTTTCTTGCCTTTGCACGACATCACCAATTGCACTGTACCGCGAGACTGCTACAATATTGCATTTCGTGGAGCTCTCAGGCCGAAGCACGAAGCACAGATAGTACAGAAAACGAACAAGTGAAATGGCAGGGCTTGCAGGAGAACGCAGGTGCGTCCAGTGTTGTTGAATTCACCGAGGATGATGCATTGATGCCCTGAACTTGCGAATCTTCTAGCTCTTGAAGGTTCTCGACATCACATTCCACGTCATGACCAAGTCAAGGCAATGTTCCTGCACTGTCAGAGTGCCCTCCCGCACCGTCCACGGATCTGTTGTGAAGTCTCCCGACACATACCGATGCATTTTCCTCCTTGATGTCAATGGCTCCTCAGATTTCGACAAAGTACATCTGTATGAACTCGAGAAGTACCTTAGCAAGTTGATGGGCGGTGCGATCCAGTATATCTGGCGGCTGAGGCGCGCCTTTGGGCGATCTCCCCATTCCATTCCCGCAAATGGTCCGATGTGCTCCGGTGGTTCGTTATCGCACCTACTGCAAAGAATGGAAGATTTGTGGACTATCAACTATCCTTTCTGGAAGGTGGGCAGAACGCACATGAGTGAGTGTCGTATCTCCTTTTATTCTTCCGTGCTCAATTTCTCTTTGAAATTAGATCGCAAGACCTTCTTTTCTGGCCTATACGTTCGTCTGTGCTGGAACCATTTCCCGGAGGATAAGCTTACCATGTGGACACATGTGGTACGGAGCAAGAGTTCCGATCCAGTCAAAGATTCTCTATCAGCAAGCATGCCACCGTAGTCTTGTGCTGTTGAAGGTGAATCATATGTGTATTAGCTCTGTTCATTGTATTCACCTGCTTTCGATCAGAAACACTCCCCATAGAATTTGAGTCCCACCAACTCCGTTCGCAAATGAATGGACAAGCGTTGTTTGCGGTTATACGGACCTAAATCGAATGCAGGTATCCGCCGATTCACGCCATTGGTCCCATATGTTAACGCCCTTCTACCACGGCGATCATCGAATTTTGTATTTCGAACCAATACTTAGGGTCTCGTAATCCATCACAGTGTCATTCGCCAAGTGAAAGTAACTGAGAGCCTTGCTCCGCCGATTCTCAACTCGCAAAAGCCGGCCCACTTACGTGGGTTGTCATGTAGAGCACAAGGACAAGGACATTGGTCATAGGTTGCGTGTGCCGTCTTTCCATCTTCCATCATGGTGAAGACTAAATACAGGTGTGTCGGTACCGTTCCCCGCTCAAAAGCATACACAAAGCCTGACTATTGCCACGCCCAGGGTATATTTTTCTCAATTTCTAGAATTTTTGAGATTTTGGAAGGTCCCAAGGAATGTGCATGTTACTCCTCAACTTGAAAGACTTTCGTTGTCATGGTATACTTATGCCGCATTGACGTTCTCGCGTACGAAGAGCATTCACTGAACGCCAAAGTCGAGGTATCTCTTCCATGTCCGAATCCTCTATCGACATAGCGCCCGATTTTTCAGACAACTTGAAATGGCATCCGACGGACGCCCATGAAGAAAACCTCTCCTTCTCCGAAGTTGCACCAGTAGACGTGGCCGTTCGAAAACTCACTGTCCAGGCGTATCGCTGGTATAAACGCTTCTCCTCTGGAGACGAGGAGTCCCTCAAATCTCAGACAATACTCAATACTATCGATTCCGATTTTCCTCACTCGAGTCTGACTGGCATCATCGGTAGCAGCGGTAGTGGAAAGGTACGTCCTATAGGGTCCTCAAGACATGCAAAGCTGATATGTCCTGAAGACTACATTCCTGAACATTCTGTCTCATCGTATGAAAGGGAAAAGCCTCTGGATTCGAGGACAACTGCTTTACAACAATTCTCCTTCCCTTTCAAGTGTCACTTATGCCTACGTCACTCAAACCGACGTCTTTCTACCCACGCTGACTGTCCGTGAGACGCTCATGTACGCCGCGGACCTTCGTCTCCCCGATTCGATCAGCCACGAGAAACGTCAGAGACTTGTCGAGGAGATCATCCTCGAGCTCGGACTAAAGGAATGTGCGGACACATTAGTTGGGGACGGCGTGACAAGGAAAGGATGCTCGGGTGGTGAAAGGAGACGTCTGAGTGTCGGAGTTCAGCTGCTCGGAAATCCATCCATCCTCTTCTTGGACGAGCCAACAACTGGTCTCGATGCAACAAGTGCTTATCAGCTTGTCAAGACGCTGAAGAGCCTTGCGAAGAAGGGTCGGACAATCATCATGACGCTTCATCAGCCTCGGTCTGAGGTTTTCCTCTTACTCGACGCGGTGACATTGCTCGCCCGAGGACAATCGTTGTATTCAGGCCCTGTTGTAGATGCCGTGCCGTGGTTCGAACGCAGGCTACCTTCACCAGGGGTGCATATTAATCCTGCAGACTATCTGATTAATATCGCGGCCATCGACTCACGAACAAGGGAGGCAGAAGTCGCTGGGAGAGCCCGCGTGAATATACTTATCGCAGCGTGGAGAGAGGCGTCAGCAATGCGCTTCCTGGATATAAATCCAGCAATTGTTCCTAGTTCCTATCCACCCGTATTCATCCACGATCTTCCAAAAGTACCGTTCAGTCGAGTTGTACGTACCCTCGTCTCGAGAGCACTGAAATCAAATATGAGGGACAAATGGGGCGTTATGGCGGCATGGATTGAAGCCATCTTGATGGGATTCATTGTGGGTTCAGTATTCCTTCAACTACCGGACTCGATGGCTGGCATCCGCTCCCGCCAGGCAGCGCTCTATGTCTCTGTTGGGTTTCAAGGCTATCTCGTTTTCATATACGAGGTATACCGATTGACCAGTACGGACATGCCGCTTTTCGATCGAGAACATGGCGAAGGCGTCGTGGAAGTGCTACCATGGATCATCAGCCATCGTATTGCGCATGGTATCGTAGAGGACATCTTCGTACCCTTCATCTTTTCGGGAATCAGCTATGTCATGATCGGACTCGCACCTTCCGCCTCACGATTCTTCTACTACTTCATCGTCATCCTGCTCGTACACTATGCTTCATTAACGTTTGCGGGACTCTCGGTTGCTATATCAAGGGATTTCGCGCTGTCGACGCTCATTACAAACTTGGCCTTTGCAGTACATACCCATGTATGCGGCTTCTTTCTTCAGGCGGATTCGATCCCGGTGTATCTTCGGTGGGCCAAGTGGATTTCGCATCTGGTAAGGCCGTTGTCATTATTCGCTACCCTCTTTGGCTGACTGGCTTGTTCCAAGTTCTACGGCTTCACAGCTCTCGTTGATAACGAGTTCAAGGACCGCAACTTTGACTGTCCCCTGGGTGATGCACCTTCCAATCCCGGTTGTAATGCCTACCGCGGCGACTTCATCATCGAATCCCTTGCTGTGCCACGCCAGGACTGGTCTATGATCCCTCTTATCGCTATACTAGGTTTTATTACCTTCTACTTTATTGCGCAGATACTTGTCCTCCATTTATTTACAGTCAACACCACCATTCTCAACAATACCCGACACCTTTCGAACCAGAGAATCACGGAAACGCACCCCACAAACGTTGGATACTCCCCGCGACTTGATACAGAAGGTGTCCATGTGGATCTCAAGAACTATTCCCTTCGTGCATGCATTCGTGGAGGAAGGTGCTTTAGTATCATAGAATGCATCAATACACGGTTCGAGCCTAGAAAGGTCAATGTTATTCTTGGACCTTCGGGAAGTGGGAAATCGTCGTTGTTGAATTCGATGACTCATCGCCTACAGGCGACCTCTTCGACAACTTACGCAGTGGAAGGAGAGATGAAACTTAATGGCGTTTCAGCGACGCGGGAAAGAATCCGTGCCCTGTGTTCATATGTGACCCAAGATGACACATCTCTCCTCCCATACCTCACCGTACGAGAGACTTTAGAGTTTGCTGCCGCTCTTAGGCTGCCGAGTTGGATGTCGAAGAAACACAAGTATCAGAAAGCGGACGAAGTGATGAAGAAGATGGGACTGAAGGGCTGCGCTGATACGCTGGTCGGAAATGACGTGCTGAAAGGTATCTCAGGAGGAGAGAAACGCAGGGTCAGCATTGCGATTCAGGTATTAACAGATCCTCAGGTCTTGATGTAAGTCGACTATCGTACTTGGGATCACTCTTCTCTGATATCTATCAGGCTGGATGAACCCACCTCTGGATTAGACTCTTTCACGGCAGCATCGATTATGGACGTGTTGGGACAACTCGCAGATGAAGGCCGTACAATCATAACCGTACTCCACCAGAGCTCTTCGGAACTATTTGAGCATTTCGGGAACATTCTCCTCCTCGCCAAAGGTGGGAGAGTTGCATACTCGGGACCTGCTGGAAGGATGCTTGGGTATATGCAGTCCGTGGGCCTTTGGTGTCCTCCAACGATGAATCCTGCAGATTTTGCATTGGATGTCGTTTCTGTTGACTTGCGGGAAGCCGAGCAAGAAGAGCTGAGCCGTGAGAAGGTAGATATGCTTGTTGAAGCGTTCAGAGATGGGGAACACCGAACTTTGAATGAGGAAACGAAGACTGGCCAATTGCGAATTGAAACGATGGGAGTGGAAAAGAAGATGACACCGATTACAACATCACTGCCGATTTTATTGAAACGAGGCGCTCTTGCATTCAGCCGTCGATCGGGGATTGTTCAAGCGCGGTTTGGTAATGCTGTCGGCCTTGGGGTATGTCTTTCTGTGGCTTATCAGTTCATACAATAACAGATGCATCTTTCAGATTGTGTCTGCCTTGTTCTTCTCTCCGCTTGGTCACGACTACATCAGTATTCAAAATCGGATTGGATGCATACAAGGAATTCTTCCCAGTGGGTATTACTTCCTCTAGTTCCTCACTGCAATGCCTGAAATTGCGACAGTTTACTTTGTAGGGATACTGCAGAACATGGCCGTCTACCCAATGGAGAGGGATATCTTCTACCAGGTGTGCTATTACGTTCTCGTGCTCTCGACGGAAGCTAATGCATTCGCTTAGGAATACAGCGATGATGCATACTCTGTCGAATCCTTTTTCCTTGCGTATACTATCCTGGAGTTGCCTTTGGAAGTCGTGGCCTGCTTCACGTTCGCTGGTTTAGCGGCCATCGCAACCAACCTCTTGCGTTCCGTCGATATGTTCCTCGCCGTCACTCTCAATGCTTTGTGTATGGTCAATGCAGGAGAATCTCTCGGAATCATATTCAATACGATATTCCACGAGAATGCCGGCTTGGCGTTGAACGTAGCGAACATGATTCTTTGTGTGATGATGTTCATGGCTGGTATGTGCGACTCAATATGATGTTTCCTTTGAATTCTCACGTGTCTACGGCGTGCGCAGGACTGATGAGTGCAGATATGCCGGCTTTGCTCCAGGACATCAACAAAATCTCACCTCTGGGATACGTTATTCGGAATATCATGCCGCTTGCTTTCGGTGGACAGGTGTTTACCTGTGAGGATGATCAGAGACTATCTGACGGGTCGTGCGCTGTCAGCGTCGGTGAGCAGGTCCTTGAGATGTATCATGTGGATGGCGATGCTGGAGTTGTCAATCTTTGGGCGGTCGTAGTTACCATGGTGGTGTATCGCTTTCTAGCGTATGTAGCGGTGAAGTTTTCAAATGCGACGAGGTAACAAACATTGCACATAATCTGTTGTTTGTAGAAACAACGCGACGAATGTAGAAGAAATTTTCCCTATCATCAGATGTCGTTGTTGTTAACCAAGAAAGCCCGGGCGGGAGTAGACCGCAGAGTGTGTTCCATCACAATAAGAATTAAGAGGAGCAAGTCTCTGCCACAAACATTTTGACAGGCAAATCGTTGAGATTTCTAACGCACCCGAGATCAGGACCAACATGTACGAAGAGCGTTGGGAGACAATGCACTATAACTAACGAACGTAAGGATAACAAAACCAACGATATAAGTTACTACTATTACTAGTGCTGAAGTCCGGCACAGCCGTGAAAGAAACTAGCAGTGTTTGAACAAAACACAGTAGAGATACAAGTACCGCGAGTATGTAATAAAGCCGGCTTGACAGGCTAAAAACACAGTAACATCCACAACGTGTCACAGAAAGGAAACGACGATGCAACAGTCAGCCTCCCCCAGCTCTCCACTCTCGACCCGTAGATACTCAACAGATACTCTGCCTACGTGTGTATCTTTGATGGTAGTGCTGGCGAGGTTCTATGTGCTGCAATTGACGGAGAGAAACAGGTAGAAGCAGACGGTCTTGCCACACCCAACAAAGTCAACAGCACACCGTCTGACAGTAAGATATCTTAGAGCATAGGAACGGTAAGCAAAAGTCATGATATTATATAATACTTGCGCAGTGACCGTCATGTCTTGGTCCCAGGAATTCCAGGGACTCAGCGTGAAGGTGTTGGAAGAACACATATTGCACTATCTAGTCAAGTAGCATCCAGGAGCACGTTGCGCGGCATTCACATCTATCATACAGTCATCTGGAATGGGTAAGTCTCGACTCGTTGACGAGTTCAGCAAAGCACATTTTTTTAATTCCTTTGAATCTTCGGGATCCGTTGAATACTGGTATAATGTTTTCGTGGTTACTGTGCTGAACTGCTCATTTAACTGGTTGTTATCATATAGGCTTCCCTCCTTCCGATAAGGAGGTCTATTCCTATCTGACCAGAGGGGCAAACTCCCTGCCGCTTATATACAGGTTCCTGGTTGCCTTATTTTCGATGGATGAAAGATACGGTCGATAAACTCAAATTAGAAACCTCAGATGAAGGCGTGCGAGAACCAGGTACACTTGCGTCTGCTTTTCGTGCATGTATGACTGATGGGCAGTCGATGAACGGTCCTGGCGATTTTCGGAAGAATCTCTTCAGCACTGCTCACCACATCTTGCGGTTGGGCAAAGATCTATGACTCAAAATCGGTACACGGGGGTGTGTGTAGGCGGCAGCAGGAACCCTAGTTGCAATGGACAAAGAACGCTAGAATCAATTCATGGATGAAGGGAAGGCTGAGGATTACCTGAGAGATCAGAGCTAGCAGTGTTTCTCATGACAAGATCCGGATTTGAACATTTGAACACTAATCCCGATGGCAAGTCACGACAATGGACATACTCCAAAGCTAATTACAAATTCTATTCATTGTCTGCGTTTGATACAACAACATTAAAACTAACAGGCATTGGGAAACTTGACCAACAACTTTTTGAGATATTCCTTCGCGTCGGGATCCATCTTATTGAGCTCCATCGAAACCTGCTTCTCTTTTTTTTCCCCTTTTTCCCCCCTTTTTGTTTCCGCTTGGGTTCCTGGGCCTTGGCCGGTTACTTGGGCTTGTAGTCCATGAACTGGTTCCTGTGATCTTCGTGCATAGCAGCAAGAGGGTTCTGCTGCCGTCGACATGCTTGTCCATCCGCATTCCAATTGGTGTCATAGATCTTCTTCCAACCATATGAAGCATGAAGAAGTGCATTCCAAGTACACTGCGCTGTATCCACAACAGGCTTGAGACAGGTGGGGGATATTCCAGCACACCAGAAGTCATATGATGTGAAACGGTCGTCAACTGGACCTGTATTCGTTGTACCCTGCCCATAGTGCACCTGGGTGACTGATGCCTCTGGAGCTGCTAATGCGAACACCATTCTGATAATAGGGACAGTGGGCTGGTCCTTTTCAAACAAGCCAAGCGCAAACGGATCCATCAAATCAAACAGGTTCGCTTTTGGCGCATTCGTATAGGTTGGATCATTTTTGACCTGTACCAAAATAAATCCCACGTTCCATACGCACAGCCTGTCATCATAGTAGAGGTAAGGAAAGACCATGTCTACCCCTGGCTGGTTGTTGGCGCATAGAATTGCAGCAGCACGAGCGATGAAGCCAAGCAAGAGATGGCGGTTGAGCACCTTCCACTGGTGAGGTTTAATGACATGATTAAAGGATAGTTTTGCGTTGGCAAATGCATTCTTGAAGCAGAGAGGTGAGTGTTCTTTTATGATCCTAGATGGAAGCGCGCTGGAGATGCTGGCGAAGATGACATCGTTGAAGAGATATGAGAGAAGGTTAAGGACAGGAATGACTGGTAGTTCTGTAGCCCATGTATTCGAAGGAGGAATAGCTGCATCACGCGCCATAGTGAAAAGAGCTAATACTAGGAGCTCTCCTCGGTCACCCTGATTGATGGAGAACCCCTCAAGAACCATCTTCAAGGCCGACGGCATGTTGAAGAGCTTGTTGTCACGCGTTGTTAGCGAAGAGGCCTCTGCAAGGATTGGTTCCGACGAAGAAGTTGTAAGGAGATCCACAAAGCCCGCCCCAATTTTCAAACAAACGCGCATGTGGTTCTGAACTAGGTCTTGCTCCTGAACCGAATCCACAGATGAGGTGGAAGTGATATCGAGAGCCAGCCGTTGGGCAAGGCAAGCAAAAGTCTGTGCAGTGTTAAGCGCAGTGTCTCGCAGTCGCGATGGGAGCTCATTAGCGAGTTTCATCTGAGCAAATGTGATGATATTGTCCCGCACTTGCTCGTTGCCATGTTCATAGCGTCCACCCCAGCTATTAGCCATAGTCAGAGATAAGACTGAGGCAGAAGGAGAATCCGACTTACAGAGGGCGTCCCATGCGTACAATGTACTTGAATTTTGTGACGTCAGTCAGTGTTTCTGCATCTGCAGATCCTAAGTGGTGACCAGCCATAAAATGGTCGAAGCCGAGATCTGTGAATGGCGGTATCAAGGCCAGCGACCCCTCATATATCCGTGCTGATGGGTCCACGGGACGTGCAGAGAGAAATTGTGAGATTCTCCCTGTGGTAGACAGAAAGAATGAAAATAGTGCTTTCCCTCGGAGCATGCGAAGGACCCGTCGAAGGACTGAGAATTTGGACTGAAGACCAGTCTGCGGATCAAAAGGCTCAGTCAAGCAGTGGGCCTCATCCCACATGATATAAATTTTGGGCATGTTCGTCAAACGATCTTCCATAGGTTGCCAGTTTCCATCTGCAACGATCCCTGTGTCCATGTAGATTGTGTCTTGTAGACATTGGTAGGCGTAGAAAAGCTGATCACTCCCAAGTTTGGGCGATTGTTTGCTATCACCACCGAAAGTGGAAGTCTAGGTGAACTTCGGAGTAAGTATCATGTCGATATATGCCAAAAAACCTTACGTCTTTTGTTGCTGCGTCGACTACTTCTTGATAGAAAGTTTTTCGCAAATTGGATGGCCCTGACATGGATTGCCCTTTGTCATGTAGTCACGAAAAGCAGGTGCCAGCGTCTTAGATTCATCCGCATAACGGTTTATTTCCTCGCCCTTGACTATATCTTCCGTATGGCGAAACAGTGCGACGAGAAACCTACAGATGCGCTGAAAGGAGTCGCTTTCTGTCTTCACTTCGTTTAAATAGTCATATACTGCCTTGTCGCATGGAGGGAAGCCTGGGTATTTACTGTTATCTAACCCGCTTCAGAACATGCATAGAAAATTGCTTACCGTTCGAAGTATCACGAAGATTGATTGGAATGACGAAGTGCGTCTTACTAAACTCATCAACGAGCCGAGATTTACCCATCCCCGACGACTGGATGATAGATGTGAAGGGAGCATAACGTTCGTGCACAAGACTTTCTTCAGCGAGGTAGTGCTGCACATGGACTTCCAAGGCCTTCATGGCGCGCCCTTGAAACCCATTGTACCAAGACTTCTCCGTCGCTGGACATGCAACGTAAGTTTCATATAGAGACACCGTATGATTTCTTACCATGTGCTTGCTCCAATGCTGGAACAGATGGGTCCATATCTGGTGGTAAAAGAGCTAGCAATGACATGAATCACAGTTCACGACCCCAGATACATAAAGGGTGTCTTACTAGGCCGCGAGCTACGGAGATCGGCTGCCGCGAAAGATAAGATGAATATCGCAGGAAGAACGAGAAACTTACGAAACGTCAACAACGGTTCCCAGTTTCGCTCCAGGGAGGACACCTTTGCCAAACGGTCGAGTATCTCATACAGGCCCGAGTCCTGGTCATCGAGTAAACCCGCCCAATCGACGTCAGCAGGCGCCTTTAGCTGCGCTTGAAATTCGCGGTTGATATCACCAAGGGCCATGTACAAGAACCCCCAGAACGAGCAAAGCAATCCGATAGCCTCTCTCGTGAACGGAGATCCTGCAGGAAGGGTAAAATATGTGCCTAGCATTCTTTCGGTTAGAGCCTTGAGATGATCCTCAGAAAGGAACGAGAGCTTTGGATGTTTTGCTGGAGGTTGATTCTGGAACGCAGGGGTTGGCGACCGCTTCATCATGGGCGAGATGTTGGAAGCTAAGAATCAGAAGCCAAAGGACTCAGGACAACGACAACGGCACGACGACGAAACAGGTCAGGAGGGGTCGAAGTTGGGTCGCAGGGGTTCGCGAGATGCCGCACGGTTTCCTTTTGAGGAGCTGACATCATCGTCACGTCACCATCACGGAGGGCGGATTTCGAGGATTTCGAGGCAACTCTTGTTCTTCTCCTTTCACCATCACGACGTAAACGTTGACCTCGACGGCACGATGTCTCTCGAAAGTCCAACGATACAATCTTCAGCAGAGGTGTGGTATCTCAAAGAAATACATTTCGGAACGGAGTCATCGAGACGGCCCATAAAGATTATCACACAGAATTTCAATGGGTGCGTTGCCTATGCTGTGCTTTTCTTGTCTATATTCCCACCTGTTTATCTTTAGGCCATGTTCGTTCATTGCTATATGTATGATGCGCCTTGGATTCGGCAACTGCAGCTGAATCAAACATCAATAGGCAACATCCTGATCCTACGTGGTCACATTACCATTGAGCCCCCAGGTCGGCAAACTGTCTCTTATGAGCACCTCTGCCAGCTCGTAGCCGAGTACCTCTTGCTTAATTGCCCGGACGTCGACATTTCAGAGGCCCTATTCATCATGCCCTATACCCAAAGTATGTTCTCGCTTATATCCACTCGTGTCCTATTCATTAATTCGGTAGGAAGAGGGCATGGACCTGAATCCGCTGTTTACGGTTCCGACGTCATTCCGGGCAGGTGCTGGTGAGTTGAAGCTATTTGAGCAAGTCGGCATCGATCTTGTACATGGGTGGCTCGTCGACCCGGAAAGCCCTGAAGCGGAAGTGCTGACGAGAACGGGTGGCGATTATGATAGTGCGGTAATGCTCATTGCAGACGCGGACCATACTACAAAAGGGCAGCTCGTCGTTGGAGATAGCGAAGAGCCGCAAGCAGGGCCATCAAGTAGCGTGATGCTTAATGAAGAAGATAGGCAGAAGATTGAAGACGGTATGTGACAGAGCTTGTTCATCTCATGCAGCGCCTTAGTCAATTTCAGCCATTGTTGTTCGGAGATTTCTCGACAACACACGCTCTCAGCTGACCTACCACGGTCTATTTACCCTCGCCAGTATTGTGCGTCCTGGTACGCTTGTCGCCCTCTACCGGAATCTGCACCTGTCTGTCTTGTACAAACACGAGCAGGCGCTATATTCTCTCGTGACAGATTATGTGTTCCTGAAAGAGCCCTCGGTGGTGTGGGAGCGCCTGGAAGATGTTGATGGGGGCTCTTCAACGTTTGTCGATTCAGATTTTGTCCGGGCGAGTCCAGTTGGAGGTGATTTTGCAGGGCAGACAGCTGAGGACGTAGTCAGGGCAGATAGCTATGCACCGTCAGATCTTGCCCTCGCACAGCAGCTGCAAGCTGAAGAACAGAACCGGGCTCGGTATGAACGGGAGTTGTACGAGCGGGATTTGGCAATGCGCCAGGCCGAGGTGAGAGTAAGGAAGGAGAAGCGGAAGGGAAAGAAGGATTGCGTTATCATGTAGAGAATACGTAATCGTAGAAGGTATCCCGTTTGTTCAATGATAATTTTGGATGCTCATTTTTTTGTCTCTCCACGAAGTTGAAATCTAAATTTTAACACTGATCCCGGCGGCAAGTGATGACGAGCGTACTGATGTCACCGTGCAACATGGGTTCTCGTTCAGTCGTTCTTCATTCTCTCCTGAACTCACTACACCCCAGCTAACATGCCCGTGATATCAAAGGCCTTTTCCTGGAAATATCTCTACTCACTTTCACTTGTACGTCGTTTCGAATTCTACCATTTAAACCTTTTGATGCAGTCCAAAACCAGAGGTTGATCAAACATATGGCTCTTCTTTCCTTGGTGACGTCTTTGAGCTCAGAATGGAGCTTTTGCGAAATAATCACCGTCACAATCATTCTCTTTATCTTTCATGTTCTCGCTCGAAGAAGGGAAGAAGAGGTTGCGAAAGCGGCCAAGCTCAATGTAGGTTGCTTCTTTCTTTCATGCCAGGTAACTAAAACTTGTCGTAGGATATCCGAAATACATACAACACCCTCAACACATATATAAATCATGAGATTTTGTTTCTTCGGACAACAATGGGAAGAAGATCAGACGCATATCAGCTTTGCTCATCGACTGTTCTTCAGTATGTTCTTTTGTCATATTGGGATCGGTCGACTGATGTGCCAAGG
This sequence comes from Desarmillaria tabescens, assembly GCF_030435595.1. Lineage (NCBI taxonomy): Eukaryota > Fungi > Basidiomycota > Agaricomycetes > Agaricales > Physalacriaceae > Desarmillaria > Desarmillaria tabescens. The sequence continues at coordinate 1,997 of NW_026848749.1, read as the reverse complement.
CAATGTCTCATGTCGAAACAGCGTGTAGAGGCGCTGTACTCCAACATCCATGGGTCCGGCTCCGGGTCCTTGGCCAAGCTCAAGAGGATTGCACATAACTTGCAGGTACAACAAACGGGGATTCAGTCCACCGTATCTTGTTATGAGATCTTTGTGACGGCGGTGGAAGGCTCGAAGTGTCCCAAGAAGGAGTTGGAAGCAGCCCAGAACTGGGTGGTCAAGATCAACGCACGGCCTCCCCCACTGGTTGTATCAGACCCGGTTTGATGAAGATTTGGCGAGATAACCGTGGGTGCTCATGCCAATTTTTAATGTTTCCGAGACGAATGGTGCAAAAACTGGCAATGGGCTCTATGCTACGACCAGGGGAATTGGAAAAGGAGGCTCTGCTGCAGCCATGCTTCCTCGGTGTTTCTATTCATCGAAAATTCGAACCGTCCATAAATATGCTATCTTTAGTAAAGTTGAAACCGCTGAAAGATTTGAATTGTTAAAGAGTGTAAACGACATAATAGTCAAGAAAAAGGAAATCAACTTGTAAGGTATAGGAAGAGGTGACTAGGTATGATAAAACGAGATATCAATTGGCGACAAGAGGGGAGAGGAATGGAGGATGTGGTCTTTCTTCTCACGTCCATGCATTTCACTAATGGTACACTGGACCTTACAAGGGACGCCGACCACCAACAAAGAGTGATCCAACGGCGCTCCAAATCATCGCAGGAGCATCCATTCCCACCGTAGCCGGGGTTCCCTGCTCTCTATCAGATACGACACACAAAACCAATAATCGAAACCCACCCGAATATCAGACGCTCTCACGTGCCCTGACCAGCGCATCAAACTATACTCATACATCCACATAAATCAGCACCGGCTCGCCCACGCCTTCAATCTCCGGAATCACACACTTGAGGTCAAACGCCTTGGCCAGAACGATTTTAAATATCTTTTGAACGTTTATTGACGAGGACGTGGAGCAGAAGATGAGGGATGCATGCATGGCTCGTGCGAAGCGTTTCGCTTGCTTCGTGATCTCTTCCTGCTCGTCTCTAGGAAAAGTCGCAAATTGGTCGAATTTGGTGCCAATCAGGAAGGGTATCGCTGTCTGGCAGCGAGATATGAGGTGGAATCTGGCATGTAGGAGAGTACACACGCACCTTGTTAAAACCCCTCGCCTGCCGGTACCACTCCTTGACGGAATTCAATGTGCTCTTCCTCGATAGGTCAAACATGAACAGAATCGCCACCGCATCATTGCACACAAGCGGGAGCATGTTCACAAACTCGCGCTGGCCGCCAAGGTCCCATATTGAGAACGTTATCGTTGTTCGCCGGACGGAAATGGTCTTTTCCATGAAGTTTACGCCTGTGTGATGAGTTCAAGTGACCGGGAGGGGAGTTAGGACAGGGTGTACGTACCCAGCGTCTGGATATAGTCCTCGTCAAAGCTGCCCTCGACGTATTTGACCATTAGACTCGTCTTGCCGATCTGCGAGTCGCCCACCATCCCGACCTTGATCACGACGCTGGAAACAGAATGAGCACACGACATGGTCACAACCACTGCAACACACCTGTTCTTCTCATCGTTATTCTCCAGATGCGGGTGCACATTTGAACTTGTAGGTGAGGTGGACGTCGATGCCGATGCCGAGTGTCGACAATTGAATTATGAGAGGGGAGAAGAAACAGAGAAAGAGGGGAAAAAAACAAAAACAAGAGAAAGAGGGTCACGTTGTGGGATGGCGAGCTGGCGATGTCGATGAGCAAGCGAACGACCGTCGCAGCGTTCACCGTCGTGGTTATTGAACAAGCCAGGGCCGCCGGTGAGCAACGACTCCGAATTTGTTATTTCTTTCACACGGTCAAGGGCCAAGGAACAGAACTGTTCGAGGCTCAGCAGAAAAAGCGTTTAACCCTCATCGCCTTCAAATTTAACAATTTATTGACGGCTGAACGAGGACTGAGTACTGAGTACTGAGCACTAAAAGACC
>NW_026848748.1:0-20228 GCF_030435595.1 Desarmillaria tabescens | reverse complement strand
CTATGATCAGGTTGAGGTCGGCTTCGTAGTCAAGACCGGTCATCAACGAGATTCCGTCGATATCGGAAGTGCTTGGCAATGCCAGCAATATGATTGCTAGCAAGGAAGCGAGTTGGAAGAGAAGGGTTGAAAAGGTTCAGTGTCACAAGAATCCGACCCAGAGCAGCAGGAGAGCTCCTGCGAAGGCTGGAGCCGGAACGTAGACGCAAGAAAGGGAGACCCAAAGGATAGTTACGATAACTAATCCAAGGGGTCACGAGTTAGGAATCGCAGCACCAAGGCGGCTACAACGATGAATAGAATAAAAGGGAATATGTTGGGCAACGGTGAGTTGTTGGGCAACTTTGGACGAGCTTCGGCTAAATGTTAGCCACTAACTCTGATCGACTTAGATCGTGCTAGGTCCCTACTCGCACTTCGGTAGGAGATGGTCTAGCAAGTCAAAGGCGACGAAAGTCGATGGTACAGATAGTCACGAAGGACGGAGTTCGATGTTAGGTAGATTAAACCTTAGCCGAAGCTGGGGTTTAGCCAGCTGAGGCTCTTCTTTAAATACAGAATGATATGCTAAAAATAATACTGTGGGAAGCAGTCCGTGATGATCGTTCTGGAGTAATCGTGTGAGTAAGGAAAAAGAAACGAATAGAAGAAAAGAAAATGAATAAACTGTAACACTGCTCCCCAGTGTATACTGTACTATTATGACTGGATATTCACATAATGCATAACAACCTCCTGTGAAGTGAATATCTGTGAACTTCGTAACATGTAACAGGCCCTTTTGGTGCCTTAAATTACTAAATATAGCATTATTTTTTCGGTCCAGCTAGTGTTGCCATGGCTCAACTCGACTCAACTCGGCTTGACTTTGGATGACTCGGCTCTGGGACCACTCCGATGATGAGCCTCCAGGCTCTGTACACTCAGAATTCGTGGATTTTACCAGATATTTAATTCTCCAGCCACCACACAAACCTACTGTTTCAATCCCGGCAATATTGCTTAATGCCGCCACTTATCCTTCTCCACTTGTACCCCATATCAATTACGTGCCCCTTTCATTAATTCTGCCAGTCTTCTTTCATTAATTCCACCAGGCACCTGATTGTCGATCTCATGGATTTAGAATCCCATCTGATTGCCTAGCACAGCCGCAATTCCGCAGCACAGCCACAATTCTGCAGCTCAAATAGCAATTCCGTGGCATTAGCTCTAATGCCGTGACCTTTCCTCAGTCTTTACTAAGGCTGTTATACCGCCAAGAGATTGCTGCAAGCATCTACTTCAGTACACTTGCTTCAATGTACTTTGCCGCAGCAACACAGCAGCTCAAAATTCTGGAGATCGGTGGCATTCTTGCTAATCACTTCATCTATATGCGGTAAAGCCATATGGGTGCTGTTACTTTCGAACCACAGTACACAGTAAAACCGTGTGGGTGCTGTTACTTTAGAACATTGGGAACATGTGTTTGGTATCATTTCTTACCAATCTATGTACTATGGACTTACTAAGGACTCGCTTCAAGTATTCTAAATTTATTCCGGACTTGTAGTATAAAAGCTAGTATACACCATGGAAAATAGGTAGTTGCTAGACAGAAGTTACTGGACACTAGCCATCTGGTGTCCACAACTCGCTTTTATCTTTTAATCTGCCAGCATCGTTTCACTTTCACCAGCCAGGATCGTTTTCATCAGTTTTCACCTTCTACGTCACCATTGTTTTACCCAGCTCAGTTCAGGATTGTTACGTCCCCGTGTGGACTCAGATTTGGATCGTTATTGCTGCCAGTAGCATCTGTCACGGAATTTGGTCAACAGCTTCAGATAGGATCATCAGTCATGGTATTTGGTATCTTGCCGTCAGTTTCAGTATAGGATAGTCTCCGTGTAGACTCAGGATTAGTATCAGTTTGTTTGCCATCGTTAACCTCAGTATAGTTTCAGTTTCAGTCCAGCCCAGTCCCAGCCATCATTTTGCCATCACTAGTTCCCCCTCATATCATCGCCAGTTCGTCTTATCTTTGTTTTACTGCCAGTTTTTGTTTCTCGACTACAGTCTTCATCTCTTGCCATCACAGTATTTGTTATCTTGCCAACGGTATTTCTCTTTGACGTGTTTTCTCTAATTCCGTCAACATCACCCATGGCCTTTACTAGTTAAATTTCCATCACTTCATTCATGGTTTGCAGTATTTCCAGTTATACCAGATTCCATTCCTTCTCGTCTATCGAGACCCTTCCGGCTTACAGCCAACGTTTTCTAGTACTCGATCGTTAAGGGTACTACTTTGCTGACTGAAAAGTCGCAGTGTATACTTGCGTTCTTGAGGAATTCATCGCATGGAGGTGCACCAAAACACTCGCACAACAACAAAGCCTTTATTGCTGCTACACACCATTTGCCATGAACTCCTCTAGAGTTTTGGTTTTTGCTGTTGCCATGGAAGTTTAGGCTCATCACTGAAGTCAAATGAAATCTTTGACTTCAGCTCGACTCGGCTTCAAGCTGCTGAGCTTTGCTGAGTCATTGATCTCCTACCTAAATAGGAAGGTACAAAAAGAAAACTTCAGTAGCAGATAATTTACATGCAAAAATAGTTTCAAAGGTCAGTATAAATGTAAATGTGTGCAGTGGCCACTATTTTCTAGGGCTGCTTGGTGTATACAGATAGCAAAGACTGAAGCTTGTTGGTGTGGGAAAGTAGAGCAGTAAAATACGGCGGTTTAAGAATTCTTTTCTCACATTACCTAATGCAGATGCCCATCTGCTGCTAGTCAGTAATTCACACAAAGGGAGGGTGCCAAGTCGCTGTTCCTCTAAAAACAGATTTAATAGTTTCAACTCAATGTCATGTACACATAAATGACTATCTGGGACCACTAGGTCAAGGTAAAAACACCCTTCCAAAACTGGACAAAGTCTTCGACTCTGGCCAGCTTCAAGCCATCAAAGTCAAGTCGCAGCCGAGTCAAGCCATTTAGGGTCCCAAGTCATTTTGGTGACGGCTCAGTCCGACTCTGACTCCGCTGGACAACTCGGTGACTCGGACCTGAGCTGTGGCAACACTAGGTCTAGCTAATGCTGGACTGCCTATTAAGGTAGATGACATCATAATGAAGATGTAACTTTGTGAAGATGTGCATAACACATAACACCCTGTGAAGATCCAGTTGTAATAGTACAGTATGCATCAAATGCTTTCACTATCTTGTGTGTGTCAAATCATGGAAAATATGGGAGTGTTCCAACTATCTAAATAATCATTTGTATCTCATCACTACACTGCATGTGAGTACACACCTTACTATTCACACAATGTATCTTCCCCTCAACATAGCCTTAAATCTCTTCTGTCATACAATGTCTGCACCAAGACCCTCACCTCACACTAATAAATTGGCCTACTTTGTGAACGTGTATGAGTCATGTGATCCTCTGATCTTCACATGGTCTCACTGCTGACCAATTGCGTGACTGAGAATAGATGGTCACCACTGACCAATTGTGTGACTGAGCTTCTGAGCTCGGAATCAGTCACATAATTGGTCAGCTGTAACAGTCACATCCAATTCTTGAAGTCGTTAAGAAACAATAATCATAGGGGCTATTTTCCGGTCATAATAAGATTTGGGCTGGCTTCTGGTAGCTGGGTGAGTCAGGAAACAGTACTAGAATGCTCATAAGCCTAAATAACATAAAAGTGGACCTGCTGATGATGTATGGGGATTTTGGAGAGTGGGTAGCATAGGTAATTTCACAAAATGGCTGCAATATTCACTTTTGGGGTTTTTTAAGGAGATGCATGCATTGGATTGACCAGAGGACTTCACCAATTGATTATCTGACCTTGGAAATCTCAAACCAATTCCTCTATAGCACTTGTAGCACATTTTATTACTAGGATTAGATGAGCACATTAGGAAGAGAGGATTGGGTGCACATATGGTTTATTTTATTTTCTGAGCTTCAGATGAGATGGAATTGTCACCAATGAATTCCTTGACCTTGAAAACACTAAAACGACTATAGGAACGATATCAGGCTCCAGAAATGGTAGTAATGATAATATTACACTTCAGGAGAGCACATATAGGAAATCACTTTTCTGTGCCTCGGAACACTTCAGATGTTTTACCATTGTATTTCAAGACCTCAAAAACCTTTGAATAACACCAGAATTCAAAGAAAACCTTCAGAAATACATGTTAAAAAAGGGTAATAGGGGATGGAGGAGATATACCTTGTATTATGCATTTCTAGTGGTTGGGGAAGGTATTACTATTATATAATAGATGATATATATTGTCTAATGATGTGTATAAATTTCATATCCATCTGAAATGAATTGGAAGAGATATAGGTAAATCATTCTGCAAATGATGAGGAGCACATCCCCAATTTTGATATTCTGGCCATCCCATGGGCTAGAGACTATCAGAATCAGATTCCTTGACAATAAAACAGTAGAATTATAAGTTATTCATGTTTATAACTGTTTTATGTATAGGTGACTACTCCTAAGACCTAAGTACTTTTTCCTTATATGGTTGATTAATCTTGTTCCATTGAATTGGTCATAGTACTAACAGCGCACTTTCCTGGGTCTGATTACTATAAATGATATTTTGAAATTCAAAATAACACAAATATGAAGCGCAACTGTTAGGCTTTCCATAGGTGACAGATCTGCCTTCGGACTTTGAAATATCCGAACAGCATTTCTGGCAATGATAGTCCTTTCTCTCAACTCTCTCATTCCTACTTGCATATTTGATCTTTGAAAAATTGCACTCTCCACACATTCTTTCAGCTTGAATAGCTCCAGCTGTACTAAGGAACTCTTAGACAGTCTGGATACCATGCCGCATCTCATCATTGATCAAGACAAAACCGATTTTTTTTGTACTAGATCGAACAGGCTCTTGTTCGAACCACTGAAAACCATTTACATGAAAACTTGCTGCAGACCATGAACTTGGACCAAACTTGATGGAATGTCCATCATCTCTATTTGTCCATTTTCATTGACAGTGTATATCAGATCATATCAAACACTTGCCGTTATTTAGGCAAGGTCTAGTATGAAGACCAAATTCATATGAAGTGTACAGTACAGGAAGATAGCTGTCATACAATGCGATGGATGAGCAGATCTACATTGTCAGATGTAGGGTATGGCACAGCACACATAAGGGAACCTCAATATGAAAGACAACCTTCCACATCCTCCTCTATATCCAATGAACAAGCCTATATCCTGATGGCGACATGTCCATATCCCAAAACATCTTCCACACCAGCACAGTCCATGCTGACCCATCAACTGATCTATTGCAACACCCCCCATCTTGCGTCCCATTACATACCCTTCTGGAACTCATCTCGCTGCTGCTGGTGAAACTTTAACAGCTTCGCCAGCAGAGCGTGTCAGGATCCACTGCAGTGCCTCCAGGTGCTGGTCCTCATTCAGAGATGAACTCAGTGATTGCTTCGATGCAAGTGTGACTTTCCCCTCCCACCAAACCTTGTCGCTATAGCATGTACCTGGAGTGGTTCTCGCAGGAATACCAGGGCAGTTATCGATGCGCAACACGATATCTAGCACACCCCTTGCTGCTCACTTCTGCTAACTAAGCATGCCTTCAAGTTTGTCAAATGTGCACCAAGGTGGGATTGCAAGACCACTGATAATCCATAGTAGTCATTCAAGAATGGCATCGTGCTCATGGATAGGTATAGACTGGCTATCTGGTTCGAAAATGAAAGAGCTTGAAGTGAAGAACATGGTGGTTCATCATAAAACTAAGGATGGGAGAGGGTATAAGGTGCCATCATGTGAAGATAACACAGTGCTGGCATCTGGGTTATTGAAGCCAGCATGGTAGGCCACTCTGCATTCCACTGTGGAGGCGATGAGAGAAAAAAGGATGACCTGGTGTGACTGTTCAGGGTGTGAGCATGTGTTGATTGTCTCATTGCAGCATGGTTGTTCCGGTAAATCGAGCTGCATCACCATCAACACATGTGATAGGTAATGGAATGATGATGGATATCCTCTAGAATAGCTGTATTGTAAGAACTGAAGGCATTAACAGATGAAGTACTACACACCAAGGCGTGAATGCTGTGTTTGGATTTCCAGGACATCCCAGGAGGCATTACATCCAATGTCAGCCATTCGTCTTAGCTCTCACCCAACATCTATGAACTGTCATAGATTCCAGCTCTCTTCAATCAATCAGCATTGGGCTGCTGCGAACCGAGGATGCCACTGAACATCATGTTCACTGCTAGAGCTCCATCTCAACTCTCCAACAGGTGGTCATTGGCACAATGACTCTTCACAGTGGTTTGAGAGATAGTAAATATCTGTTGAGCTTGAAGACTGCCGCACTATGAGATGCATGAGGGAAATGAAATCAATAAGAGGATATTTCATGCAAGGGGGTTGCAAAAACCGAAAAAATCATATCAGGTCGAAAAATTTTTTAAGGCCTTGATGGACCGACCGCCTGACTGCCATGGGAAAAACATACCCACAAGGGAACATCATGTAATCACTCCATGTCAGAGTCACCTGCCCAGTGCGAGCTTTCCACCTATGTAGTCCTCTCATCCTCGATCTAAGCACTGATGATATACAGTTTTTGTCTGCTAGCAATGATGCTTTCCTACTGTACATGACTGACACTTCCAATTTGGGGACCTGTCGTTCCAGGCCAACACATTGAATGTGATACTATCCAATCTTGTGAGCATTCCAACACAGATGTATTCAATTTCAACTCACCAATTCTGTCTTGTCATTGGGAGCAAAAGCAGAGAAAGAACTCAAAAACATTTTTACAGCCGGTAATTCAGTACTGACTAATCCTGCCGATATCCGGCACCATGCCATTGGTGCTTCAAGCCTTCAACATCATTTTGACTGCTTTTCCGGCACTCTTTGGGTTATGTGAGGTCATTACCCTGCATATATCAGCTGAAATAAACATCTCTAGCAGTGTCTAGGTTCTCTGGATGATATTTTACAAGAGGGAGGCAAAAAAATTTTAAGGACCTTTTGGACAGACCGACCGACTGACCTGATGTGCTGGCTTGCTGGGCCCACAACCCCCTTGATTTCATGCACCTTTTTGCCATTACCTGCAAGCTTCGACAAGTTTTGATGCCATACCAACTATCGCCCGGCTTTGAGTGCAGCCAAGATGATGTCTCATGAAGCTCTGCTGCATTGAAAGTTCTGATAGCCATGATAAATGAAGATGTCAACAAGGCCTCGTCTAACCTCTTACATTGAGAAAACTGTGTCGATAACGCCAACAAGACGCATGTAGCAGTGCATAAGTTTCCTACAGTAGACTTCTGGATGAAATTTATCATTGAAAGACACCAGACAAAAATCGCCTACCTTTCCAGTCTGCTCTTCATGAGATTCTTGACTCATTTCTTCGTGTCGTTTCCATTCCAAAGATCATCCTCTTGCCATGAATAAGATGAATCAATCCATAAAAGCACATATAATAGGCGTCCTGCATGTGGGAGAGGGGGGGAAAAGAGAGAAGAATGGGACGATGATGGTGGTGGTCACAAAACAAAGAAATCATGGGAACGCATCATAATCAGGATGTCGGGCCAACTTCCGGTGGCCTCCCATCATCTCTACATTGCGCACGTCCTGGAGAAATAAACGTTTAAACCTGCAAGCTGTATGAAAAGTAGGTATTTCCCTAAAATTAAGTATTTAGCGCTGAAATTGAATTTTTGATGCCCTTGGAATGCGTCCATTCCAAGATGTTATAGGTCGCACCAACTGAGCCATAGATTACTACTCCATCCTAGCACGATGATCATCTGTACTTACTTCTCTAATCCTCTATCCTCTGTCCGATGCTGACCGCTGAAACACTGAGGCCTAGGTCTGGAACAGTATCATGCCAAGGTGCCTGCTGCCGAGTCCCATAGAGAACTAAGAACCCGAATGAACGCGCGTATGTCATGTTCACTCCAGAGCACAAACTTTGAAACTCTACATGCGAAAGAAAGGACAACACCTCCTTCTGCAAGGATATTCAAATCTTGATTATCTTACCCTTCGTTGACATGAAGCATATGAATGCGTTGGCGAGACGAGCAAGGGAGTGTCCCATTAAACCCCGTGTTCTCGTCACATCGTCACATAGAAGAGAAACACTCCATATCCGGTGTGTGCTTCAAAAATATCAATATAGGTGCTTGTCCAATCATTCGCAGCATACTCGGTGAGCTGGCACCATAGGTTTTTTCTTTCCTTTTGATACCTCTCTGTGCTCCTTCTAGAGACAATGTGTGAGAGAGCACGCACTCAAAGGCATCAAATATAACCTTGATCAACTCTACAGGTGATCTAGGAATGTTACCAACGAACTCGACGGTCACAGAAATGCGAAACACGATTCCAATGGTAAACAGGCCCCCTGGTGGCGGATAGGGCCTGTAGTGAATCATAGGGAACGGTTCTTGAAACATTAATTTAACCTGGGGGCGTGTAAAGAAGAATTAAAATGAGATAGCTCTTTGAAACTTCGACAACTCTGATCTTCATATTTTTACTTCGTTTTGTTTTTCTTCCATTGATGCTACTCTCACTGTTAAACTACGATCTAGTAACATCGTCCGACTTAAGACATCCTGATCCTGTGTGCTGCCACGCGTTTTAGTTAATTAATACTCCAGATGGAACTTTTCATTATTTATGCATATAGCTTCATGCCCGTAGAAATGTTATTACACTTCCACACAGGGTTCAACGGTAAATATACATGAAAAGCGGATGAAACTAGTACACAGCACGCGGTAGCATGCATCATACGTTCTTGTGCTCATAGTTGAGTATAATTCTGCAACCCGAAGCGAGCAACCACAATATCATCTCGGTGAGGTCCAGGTATCATTAACAAACAAGGCATAGAGTGGGGGGCATCGACACGAATGAGAATAATACGTCAGTTCCAACCCTGTCATGTCACAACAATATGGGCCAAAAAAAGTCTGTATTCAGGGACTTATACATAGCCATGCATTGCGAGGGACAAACGAACCTGCCTTGTGAGGCACGGCACCACATCGTGAGGGAATCTCACACAAGAAGGCATTAAGTAGAAGAAACAGAAATGAAAGGCAACTCGTAAACACACCTCAGGCATAGGTATACTCCCTTAGATGTACGACGTATACACCGTTATCTTGATACTCTCCACATAATTTGTCGAGTAGGGTATTCCCGCTCTCGGGTACACAGAGATCGTATCCCCCGGTTTGATTTTGGCCATCCATTCCTTGATGGAAGATGGGGCATCCTGATAGTCCCACACATTGACATGAGTCCGACTCTGGAGGTCAGCGGTGACATTATCCTGAATTCGCATGAATATGCCAGGGCTGGACTCTACCCCAGCTTCAACCAAGTATATGAATCAGAATATAAGCCTCCGGCATGCCCTTTGAGTATCCATTCTGTTTGGGCAATCACTCTCTAATAAGTTACAGCAGTTTGCAAGGTCTCGCACCTTTCTTGCCATGGGACAACGTCGTGAAGATGATGCGCCGAACCGGGTTCTCCGGGCTACCAGCAATCGGTGGTGTAGAGATATAGGGTTCACGAGGGGAGTCATCTCGGACGTTGACATGCTCATGTCGTTCAAACGAATTCACAATCCACAATTCGGCAAAATCAAGGATAGCCCGGATGATACCCGGTGCTTGCGAAGTACTAAGCCGCTTTTCCAACAGGCGCGCTATTTTCTCAATGTCCTGTTGCAACTTGGGGCCACCATCGAGTATCGACAGATTCTGTCGCGTCTCCGGGTACCACAGCTCTCCTGGCTGCCCACTCCAGGTCCTCAAAATTTTGAGGTAAGCATTGATCGAATGAAGCACCCTTTTCGAGCAGATATCGGATAAGATCCGAAGAGCGTTGGTTCAGAGCGAAATCAAGGGGTGTTTTCCCCTAGAACGAGGACTGATATCGCAGCCCGCATCGACAAGAACTTGACACTGTCAATACGGCCGTACCTTATGGCCGTATGTAAGACAGTATCACCACTGATACTGGACCTAGTATTCACATCGACTCCATGACCAAGTAGAGCTTTAAGAATGTCTACACGACCGTGGTCGGCGGCTCCAATGATGATGTCGCTATGACCGTCCTCTGGTACATGTTCCGGGAATGACTGGGGTGGGGCTCAGGGGGAAATACAGTAGCCGAACCGCAATCCAAAGTTGCTTAAACCACTTCAACGTGTCCATACTTGGTCGCGAGGAAGATGGTTGGACACAACTTCATAATTGCAATGATAATGCTGAGCACGATATTCACATCGACGTGAAATTCTTGTAATAGCATTTTTACTGGTGTCTAGCTTGCCCGTGGAAATGCTAATCATCAAGGGTGTGCCAAAGTAGAATAACGGGTGCTCTTTGAACTCGGAAGTTTGTGCAGGAGGTCCCGTACCAATGATGCTGGCCCTTCAGACACACAAGAGGATAGACCATATAATCCAGCTCTTCGACGGAGGGTGGTATTTGACAGGTCTCGCCACGGATAGTTCTGCAGCAGGTCCTTCGTCAGTCACTAGCCAGATGGACCAGCACAATAACGCGGATAGACGAAACCGCCAGCGTCTTCACATAGATCATATTCCTGCGATCGATATTCTCTATAATACTTTAAGACCTCTGTGCCGAGATATATGATTTTGCTAGAGGAGAAGCCTAAGGCTCCTGCCACTCCAACTTGGAGGAACCATCCTTCGTGACATCTCTCAGGTCCGTACCAAAATAAGAGAGTTGTCTGCGCGAACGCTGAGCGAGGTAGGGTCCTTCTCCAAGTTATCGAAGAGAGTAAGGAACACGTCAAAGTCAGGAGGCTCTTCCGACTACCGAGTCAGGCCGTGTTTCATACATTTGACAGTATGTACATCCCAGTTCGAAACGACAATAGACAAGGAGAGGATGTTCTTCTAAACGCTTGAGAAGGTCTTGCTCTGTTTCTACACGGGCCCAATTCTGGAAATCCTCATAGTGAAGATATGCGGAAATGAGGTCGGTGGTATGCCGGTGCAGGAAGGAGAACGATGGAATATGATAGTTTGAATGATGCGCCGTTCGTTTGAGATAATCCGAAAATAAAAATCCTAGCAAGAACAATCAGCTTGATGTCTATCATGGTGATGACATTCCGCACCTGCACAGAGGCATGGGATAATACCACAATATCTGTCTCAGCGTCGTAGCGGACCAGACTTGAGCACATCTCCAAAAGATGCTCGCCGCTCAGAGGCTTCAAGTCCCTGTTCGGCGAGTCTCTTCCTGTTTCTAACCATGACAGCCTCCACAAGTTCCGCAAGACGCAGCTGTCGATGCGATCCAACCAACCACCAAAGCGTTACGCTGGACTATTTTCACAGCGCGCTGGCCCTCTCCTTTGACACTTTGAAGGATCCTTTCATACATTGAATTCAAGTCAGCAGGAAGATTTTGGAGTATCTCGTCGATGTCACTTTCGAATTTCGCTTTTGCCAAGGATTGCAGCTGACAGTCGACCAACCGGAACCTACTTGAAAGTCAATAATTTTCAAAAAGCAGGGGTGACAGTACTTACATGCCCTTGGACTTCTCCAGAAGAGTCGACGTGATACGTGTACGAACCCGGTTCACGAACCCGTGCAAGCGGAAGATAAGAGGTGTTCATCCTGTCCTCGATGAATCTTTGTATATCATCCTGGACTCTCTGAGGTTTCGTCCCGGAGAGAGATAGTAGGGACGTGGCTCAGAACGTCCAAGATGTCCTGCTCCCCTCTGCTAGTAACAAAGATGGAAAAATTGGAACGTGCGGACGCAAGCTCGCGAATTGCCGCTATATATTCTCTCCGATTTTCCGGCGCGCACTCATCAAGAGCATCGAGGACGATGAACACGCGCTTCCAAGGTGCACTCACCTTTCTCAGCAACTGAATGAGATAGTGACCGATTTGGGCGGATCTGTATGGTGCTGATGCATGGACATCTCCAACTCGCCCGAAGTCCTTGACAAAGTTCTCCGGTTTGTAACACTCGAGAATCCGCGCGAGTAGTGTGCGCAGCAGTACGACTACATCGGTGCTTCGGACATCCTGGAAGTCCGCGAAAGCAAACAAAACGATCTCTTCGCCGCTGGTGACCTTTTCTCTCAAATGGTCGATGACAAACGACCTGTATACACGAGTCAATGAGATTCCAAGGCCAGTCGTGTAGATGCAAGCCTTACGCGAGGATGGTTTTGCCGTTACCCGCTGAAGAACTCCGAGTCAGGATGACGTGTCAGTCGACTATGAACAGACTCACGTATACCGTTCAACCACAGAAAAGAAGCCAGACGAATACCACAAGACGAATTGGTCATGCTCACGCAGCCATTCGCATGTTTCGAGCTGACGCCGTTCGCGCACTCCTTGCAGCTTCGCCTCGGAATTTAGAGGCTCCAGCCATTTCACAATGTTCTGGAGACGTTCGGCTATGAGATTCTTCGGTAAGAGCGTGCGCACTAGAAATAGTTTGTGAGATTACCTAGTTCCTTGGCTGCCTTCTTGGCATCAGCTTCCTGCTGGCGCTTCTTCATATCGTCAATATCTTTCCTGAAAAGCATGTCAAATTAGCAAGCGACGAATGAACGAAAGTTCACCTACGCCATCTTGACCAGAAGAGGCTGCAAATTCCCAGAATTTTGCTTTATATCATCGCGCAGTGCCTTGATTTTCTTCTCGCCCGACCACGTCCACTTGACGCGTCTCTTGATGTTGAACTCGAACTTTGGGTCACCGTACACTTTTAAAACGGAATCCAACTTAACCAAGGTAGTTTTGTAATTCCGCAGCGATGCAGACAGTTGCTCCTGCTCCTTGTCATCCCCCTCCGTTTACACACTTCTGTATCTCCTGTACCTCTCCCGGGCTACTCTGAGCTCTTCCATCAGCTCCGAACACGCCTTTGGTGCATTCTTGATTCCTTGGAAGAAAGTCGTAGGCTTGGATGCATCGTTCGATGAGGTCCGGAATACCCGTTAGAAGGGAGACAGGGTCCATTGTTCGAAGGCAGTGCGTATGTGGTGGAAGGAGACAAGAGACGCTACGCTGTGTATCTGTTACTATCGGTTGCTGTGTGCATGGGAAGATGACTAGGAAGCGGGGATGATGGAAGCTCTATATCAGATACAGAGGAACCAATCACAATGAGTAGCACATGCAGCTACGGATCAGGCCAAAAGCGCCTACGAGTGATAGTATAAGTGGACAGCAAACCTGGATTGATTCTAGGTCCATCGCATCCACGGATGGACGCGTCGTTGAAGACAGACGTTGCCAATAAAACGATAGCTCAGTGGCACTAGGACTCGGGCATGTTAGGTATGATTGCACCAGTGCATGTCTGTGTTATGGTTCTCTTAATATCACCTCCAGGATGACGCAACTGCCGTCCTTCACACCACCGCGTGCATGAGTCCAAGCCCTCCCCCGTGCCCTCAACATAGCCAGAGATAGAGACAAGCTATCTCGCCCGTGATACAGGTCTAATTTCAGGCTAAAGACCACAATGAAGACGTCGATAAGGCAATGTTCCTACAAGCCTGCGAAGATATTCAATCCCTTTTGGATGAAATCTTTCCCATCCCCTTGGCGTCTAAATACGCCAACAAGTGGTGGATGAATGTCCCTGGTTTCCTCCGTTTGACGCATCTTTCCTCATCCAACATTCCCTTGAACGCAGCACACATTTCGATAATCTATTCCTGCAGCCCAAATAGGGTCTGGTGGCTTTCTCCGATAGTGCCCTTCAGGTGAACGTGCTGGAGCGCCGAGGCTTCAATGAAGGCGATAGGAGGATACCACAGTGGGATCGAGGATTCTGTCGATGCAATTGCATTGCGGAGATTGGCGTCTTACGATGTGAAGAGATGTTAACGCGAACTAGTAGTCGCTATGAGCCGGAGGCTAGTTTCAGAAGCATACAACGGGCCGCCCGCTCTTACGAAAAGTTTGTTGTTGTGGGGTGGGCGGGGAGGAGACGTAGGTGAACCGGGCGATCACCATCAATTGACTCCCACATCTCAATCCAGGACATAATACGGCCACAGCCTGTACAGCCATTTTAGTCATCCAAGGGGGACGAGACGTCCTAGAGCAGACACTACTAGTACCAGCTTTGTTGCGATCGTGACGGTTTCACATGAAGATACGGCTTAGAAACCGGATGTTGAATAGGTCGGTATTTTGAGCCACAGGAGGTCATAGTTCGGGGAAAAAATGTCGAAATTTAGTGCAAGACCCTCTTAAGAGGTACAAAAAAGTCACGGCGAAATGAGTGGGTAAACCCTAACCCTAAAGAAAGTAAGGTTAGGTTTCAAATCGAAGGGTCTGAAGGGCGGACATACCGTTATATAAAGCAGTCCCCATTCTTCCCCAAGACCTCGCAACTCTTCTTCGAACGACTACCATCGCTTGCTCTCAGCCTTGCGCGCCTCCCTCCTCTGAATTTCCGCATCCACTCAATCAAATCAAAGCTCTCCCTATTCATCTGTAAGCCTTTCTTCTACTATTTGTTCCATGAATGACGGTGCCATGAAGACGATGCGTGCTCGGCGGAAAAATGACAACGATAGCGGGGAAGAGAGTTGCCAGAATTGCATTTATCACCGTCGACGGTGTTCTACAACCTGTCGACGGCGCCTCTCGTTATCCTCGTTATTCCTGTTTATGTCGATGAGCGGCTGACCACGACAGTCCTTATTCGCCGCCATTGTGCACCCAGTCCCGACGCGTCATATACTGAATCTGCACGCGAACATATTCCATCCTCGCCACCCGTCCTTGGTAAACAGCGCTGTCGTTACATCCCGCTGCCATTTCAAATAGAGACGATGACCTGATAGTGGTACAACCACGGTTTAAGGTCTACCCGTGGAGAGACGCTGATGAAGCTCGATTTTGCGCATGGTCTGTCGGGCGTAATGGGTCATGAGGGCTGCTGCGTCAACGAGACAACAACCGACCTAGCCCTTCCGTCGCTGACTAGTCCACGAAAAGCTTCCACGGCAGTGATCATTCAGAGGTCGGGTAACAAGAGTGGGTTACAGTCGCTGATATTATCGGGAGGCTGAGGTATGCTCTGCAGATACCCATTCCTCTGCAGGCAAAGCCTTCGTTGTTGCTCCTCGAAAATCAGGACGATGCGGCTTTTGACAACCATCGAAGGATGCAGGACTGCGAGAAATGGAAAGTGGTTCAACGGCCCAGACTTGGGTATTTGATAGGAAAGATGTGGTTTTACAGGATTCCGCGCGATAGAATGCAATAGTTGGGAACTATTCGTCGAATAGCGCCTATGTGGGTCTCGGGGTAGGTACTCGATGTAGCTGTAGACTCGACCGTATGTACTATAAGTATGTATTAGCGACGCGCAACAGACGAAGACAACGGACTACCTTTGGAAGAGTTGACTTCGACATGGTTTGTATGTAAACACTAGCGTATGAAAGGGCGGTAGTCATGGACGTCGAGTTCATGGCATCCCTTAATCGATAATCCTAGGCAAAGGTTAGGGTCACATCTCTACGCTGGATAAAATAAATGGTACCCAATACGCTCTGACCCCTGATTAATCCCTCCCGCCATCGCTAACCATACCGTCGAGCACGGAGGCAGACAGAAGGCTCCCACACGCCACCCATGCAGACGCCACTCCCTCTCCCCAATGCTCCCCGAGTCGCCACTGCACCCACTGCCTTGTCAGTGCACGTCGTTGCTTTTCCGGAGTGTGAGCACGAGAGTAGTCCCGCCACCAGTCTGCGAGAATTGATGCGTCAGTTGCTTGCAGTACGTTGTTCCCTGCGAAGCGAAGCAGTGATGGTGGTGGGAAAGATCAACAGCTCTTGCCGAGAGGCCGATCCTCATTCAGACTCCGAAATCTTCTTCCGGTATCGTCGGCAGCAAACTTCCGGCTTAAACCCTCCCCGTCCTTTTCCCCCCAAAAATTGAGACTCAAATACTATACATCCTCGGCATTCGGCTCCTTTATGTGCTCTAGTCCCGTACTCGAATTCGCTTAGGATGAGTTCCGTTGAAGCTAAGATCGTCTGAGAAGTCTTCGCTGCAGTCTGCAGATGTAAGCACTTTACAGAGTACGGAACCGGCCTATGATGTTATCATCACTTGCGTGTTACATGCGAGACGATCTGGCGGCGCCATATGCAAGTGATCCTTTCATCCGTCACCGTATGTTTAGTTTCTTTTCTTTCTTTCCCGAGGCTGATCTATATTTGAAGGTAATCGTTCCAACCCTCATCCTTGTTAGAGTTGCCTTGGGACATGTTTAGAGGACCCGTGATGATCAGTAATAATTCATTTCATCTCCGTCCGACCCATACTTCAATGTAAACTATCTCATTTAGGTCCAGAAGGCGTTACCAGCCTCAGCAGGCGCCGCTATTAGATCGAACATGTTGAGTGCTCCTACTTGGTTAACGTTTTTCTCTTCGTCGTCTGCATGGAACTTGTATCCCGTATGCATATGATTATGCCGCAGCCGAGTTCTGGTTCCTCCACCGAACAGTCCATGTCGAAAATATGAAGAATACAATATCGGCGGTGTCATCTACAGCATGAAAGCCAATCCTTCGGAGACGATCGTACCTTCTAAAGATTATCTCCTCGTAAAATTTCTTAATGAAAGAAATTTGAGTCGCTGTATCGAGACAATCAAGTCATTAACGATTGACGATTCAAGTTTCAACGTCGTCTAGGTCGTGATACTCGAAAAACACAGTCCGACGCGCACGGTGCAGTTGGGTAAGCTTTCAGGAAAGTTTTGCCGAATCTCAGTTCAACGAGACGCTCTCCAAGCACGAAGAAATCGCTTTTACAAGGTCGACAATTTCACTTTTTGGATCTTCACCAGGTAGTCCCTTGAATGCTTTATTCGCGCGCTAACTTGTCACTATCTAGCTTTGTTAGAGCGGGAGCTGGGCCATATACTGGCCCCTTCATTTAACCAGGATGGCACTCGGAGCGAACCTACCCAATACTCCTTGTAAAAACAGAAAGCCTAGGGAATCCTCGGACATACCAAATGTGCATCGACTACATTGCGCCGACGTCTTTCTTGCCCGCTCTAAATCAGTCTTCAATTCGTCGACCAGGAGCCGATCTTTTCTATCTTTTTCTAGCTTAGCAAATACTGGCGTACTTTCCAACATCAGCGTTGGGTCGACCCTTGCCGAAGGGGAAATACAAGTTATCATTGCACGGACTATCTCTCTAGTAGTACCCTTGATGTGAGCTGGCGTCTCCTCCCTTCAGCAAGGTGGAAAGCGAGAACAGATGGGCTTCCTTTCCCACAAAGTAGCCCCCGTTGTTGCATCGTTTCGCTCTGTCGTGCGCTCACTTCTTTCGTGCAGGAGTCCGACATACTGAGGAATAGCTAATCGTTTATGTTTATTCAATGCATCGAGGTCTGCAATTAAATCGTATCGTTCAGTTCCGAGAGGAGTGCTGAAAAGCACGCGTCCTTATTTTACGTCTCATTCAGAACCCAACAAGTAACCTGCTGGCGAAATCGGCCCACTCAGAGGCTTCGTCTCGCATTCAAGCTCTTCCTAGATGGAAGTGTCGTGTTGCAAAAGTGAACGATTGCTCGGGGAAGCAACCATCGCTTTGCAGAAAATCCCCAGCGAGGGTGTTGCCGGGTCGGACAGATGGAAGTCGTCATTCGAGCTCGTTCGGGTCTTACGTCGGCTACAAGACAGGTCCGTCTACTTTCTACGTTACATTGGGTATAACTACATTATCTCATCGAGACACGTGAAGTCTTTCCCGACTCTCAATTTTTCGTATGGCATCCAAATGCAACGAAAGATATTTATTTTCGCTTCCAACTTACTCAGCGTGATTGACCTTCACCCACGTCAGATGCTGACGGACTACTTTAGATTTCATCCGCAATGAATATCTTAACGAGAAATGTGTCGAGTCTTCCACCCGTGGTAGGTTCTGCTTATTATTTGCACAGGCCTCACAGGTAGGCCGTAGGGATGCACACTTTCATTGCCGTTGTGCCTTGATCAAACTTTGTAAACTGTGAGTCTATCTGGAGCCTATTCTTCTGTTTTCTTCCAGCTCACGGCTATACTCATTCTCAGAAATTCATGCACCGTAATGTTTTCTTCGTGGTGCTTGTCGTCATCTATACCCTAGCAACAGTTTACGTCGGACACTGGTACGGTCGAGATTCATAATACGCAAGCCAGAACATTTGTACGTGTGCATGTATGGCCCTCGCCTCTCTAAATATGTTCTCTACTAGAGCTACCTATTCTGTAACATCGAGCATTAATGTCCTGATATCCGACTGTATCATGGTGCGACATCATCTCAATAACTATCTGTAACTCGTACTGAAATTAAAGATTAGATCTGGTGATGTGCATCTGTCAACTACTCCAGACGAAGCTCTGTCAAGAAACGACCCATGGTCTGGTTTGTTCTGTTAGAAAGGAGAAGTTTCCCTTTCTGTCCAGACGGCGCCTTTACTAGATGCCCAATACATACCGATTGCATACCAAATAAAAGCACTTGGAGCAGACTTAGAAAGTAATACAAAGACCAATGACAGCTCTGATTTACTTGTCTAGCACGTAGCGGAAAAAATAGTTTTTCCTAATGATTATCTGTTACGACCTTATACGATCTAGACGATCAATATTATACCATATTATCGTCTTGCCAAAAGTCTTCACACAAGGATACCGGCCTCGTATTCTTGACTGGACGAAGATGTAGTACGACTTCACAAGATACCGATCACAGGCTTGTACCGACGACATTAACGTTGTAAAGCCTTATAGTCATTTCCTGGATTTAAGGACCCACTTCTACGATCTGCGGGGTACGGCTATCAAGGTCTGCCTCCTGCTCTGCGAACAACATCAAGTCCTTACCTCGCTCTGCTTGACACGATTCCCACATGCTAATGTCCATTCCGAAGTAAGTATCCTCGCCAAGGTCGTCGCTACCGCCGCCGCCGCTGTCTTCGTCTTCGCCAGGAATCTCGAGCTGGGGCTCATCCAAAACGCACGCGTTAGTTTGCGGGACACAAGGCGTCCAATCGAGGCGTCCATCACTCCTCCCTCCGTTTATACTTCCAAATAAGCCCCTGAACCTTCCGTAGTCAGGAAGCTGATCGAAATCGAGAGAACGGCTTTCGTCGAGTAGGGCTCTCCAGTCGAACGTGCTCGGATCGGCGAGGCTTTAATGAAGGTAACAGGATGCCAAGTGGAATGAAAGATTGTTTGGATTGTAATTACATTGCAGAGGCTGGCATTTATGGCGTGGGAAATACTACGTGAAGCAGTAGTCGCTGTTTGAGCCGAGAGCGGGTTGGGGAAGCCTATGACGAAAGTTTGTTTGTCTTTCGAGGTGTCGTGGGCGATCCGGGTGATCAACGTTCAACCCCAATAGACTCCCTCATTCATACTCCTAGACACATACAACCAGTTAGTCCAGAGGGACGCGGATGATATGACGAAGGGCCTTCTGAACAGAACAAGCTTTGTACGATAGCGATGGTTTCGCATGAAGATATGGCTTAAGAACCAAATGGTGAATAGCTTGGTAGTTTGAAGCACCACAGAAAGATGATAGCCTGAGAAAAAATGTCGGAATTTTCGGCAAGAGTCTCTGAAAAGGTACAAAAAGTGGCGGCAAATGAGTGAGAAGCCTAACCCTAAGGAAAGGAAGGTTAGTTTTAGACATTCGAGGACTGACGGGGGAACATACCATATATAAAGCAGTCTGTCCTTCCCCAGGCTCTCATATCTCTCCATCCAAACCACAAGCATCGCTTGCTCTCAGCCTTGCGCACCTCTCTTCCTTGCACGTTTGCACTCATCCAAGTAAAATAAAGCCTCTCTGTTCATCTGTAAGCCTTTCTTCCGCTGTTTGTTCCACGAATGATGGCGCCATGAAGACGATGCTTGCTCAGTGGGAAAACATGGCAAATATGACAATGCCACGGGGTAGAGAGTCGTCAGAATTGCATTTATCACCATCGACGGCGTTCTACAATCCGTCGAGGGCGTCTCTCGTATTCCTATCTATCGTGACCGCAACGATCCCTGCTCGCCACTATCATATGCCCAGTTCAGACGCATC
>NW_026848747.1:0-20482 GCF_030435595.1 Desarmillaria tabescens | reverse complement strand
CTGCGTTGTCCGAGAGTTCAAGAGTAGCTGTAGATAACCGACAATGGAAATCGGGGAGGAAAACACGCGGAAAACTTGGATCCATCATCGAAATCGTCCCCGATGCTTCGAAGGAGCCTTCTTTCCACCCCAAAAACAATGGAGTACGTCCTCGAGACCCTACAGTTTGATCATCACCTGAATGGAAGCACAGATTTTGGACCGCATTGATACTTCATTCAAAGCTCGCCAAAAGAGTTTGACACAAGGTACTTGATTAGTCTACTCTCTGAATCCAAACTTAAGCTTTACAGACGAGGTGGAGACACAAAACAACTTATTGGAAACTATTTCCTCGTATCAGGATGTTTACCTTGCTCCAAGTACCTGGGAGACAAAAAAGTGCTTCCGCGAAGCGATAACTTTGCATGCATTGAATCATGTAACAAAGTGAGTTTACGAGATTGTCTTCCAGGCTGTTAGGTAACATAATCGTTAGGAAGCGTCGACGGGTTCTTAAAAACAACGAACGACTCTCGCATGCAGCCAAAACAAATCCAGATGCACCTCCTCCTGAGGATGTGCAAGACCAGGGTTTCACTCGACCTTCGGTACTTGTTCTCCTTCCCTTCAGGTCATATGCGCTTGATGGTTCAACGCTCTCAAATCACATACGCCTTCTCCCGCATACCAAATTGAGAACCAATCTCGATTCCTATCCGAGTATGGCTTACCTCAGGTGCGGTAGACAAGCTGGCAAACGCAGTACCAGGGACCTACCCTCGCGACCACGTCGAGACTTTCAAAGGCAACGTAGACGATAGCTTTCGGGTGGGCATCAAGTTGACTAGGAAAACTATCAAAATTTTTGCCGAATTCTATGGATGTGATATCATCATGGCCAGTCCTCTTGGTCTTCGTCAGTCTATTGAAAAGGAAAAGTAGGTGGAGATTTATGTGTGGGGATTCAATCCAGTCTGATAAACTTGTAGAAACGCTGACTACCTGTCATCCATTGAGATGGTCATCATTGATCAGCTTGACGCCCTGACTATGCAAAATTGGGAGCATGTCAAGGTGAGTTTTCCATATATAAACTTGTTTCAAGCTCTTATCTTTTTCAGTTCGTTCTGTCACATCTCAACGCACTTCCCAAAGAATCCCACGACACCGATTTTTCACGCGTCAAACCATGGTATCTAGATGGACAGTAAGTCTCTTCCGTCAGCGCCCTTGGTATGACCACAATTAACTTGGGTTCTTAAGCGCCGCGTACCTCCGGCAATCGATATTACTCTCCGCGTTTGAGACGCCTGAGATACGCTCCGTGTTCAATACAAACCTCAAAAATGTAGCTGGAAAAGTTAGACTTGATAAGCGATGGGCTCCTATCGAGGTCCCAGATGGTATCAGCCAGGTGAGCGTGCTGCGCTGTGAGAACCCGAGCCGTTGATCATGGATTGCAATCCAGGACTTCGTCCATTTTGATTGTGGTAACCCAAATGATGAGGCCGACAAACGCTTCAACCATTTTACGACCCAAGTAACGCGCTCCATTCCCCACTTTTTCCTATGCTAACAACGGGCAAATAGCTACTTCCATCTGTCCTCAAATCGGCAGTACAAAGCGCCAACACTGTTATCTTTATTCCGTCATATTTTGATTTCATTCGGGTCCACAACCATTTCCGGAAGCAAAAGGGTGTGACATACACTGTTTGTCAGAGTACGTGGTTGTTGCCCCAGCAATATTGACACAGCGTAACTTTCGGTTATAAAGGTACTCGTCGAATCAAGACATTTCCCGTGCTCGCCAGGCATTCTTCATGGCCAGAAGTCATTTCTTCTTATTAGTGAACGTTTCCATTTCTTCAAAAGGCACGTCCATCATTGTTAGCGAAATCTAGTTATCTAACCGTTACCCCTAGATACAAAATCCGAGGAATCCGTAATCTCATATTCTACGGTCCTCCAGACCACCATCAGTTTTACGCTGAATTTCTGTCTTATCCTTTTTTAGATGATGGCGTCGAGAGTTCGGATGTGACTTGTCGTGTTCTGTACTCTAGATACGATTGGTTTAGGCTGGAGAGAATAGCCGGCACCGAAGGTGCCGGCGAGCTCATCAAGTCCATGTAGAGTCATGTATTATATGCATCTTGTTGTCCACGTTTATGGTTCAGTCACTGCAACCTCCTCGTTTGCCGTGCTAGGATGCTAGGAAATTGCTGAGCAACCAGCATCCCCTCGGTTTAGTATCAGGAAGCACTACATGCCGCTGTTCGTGGTAGGTTCACAACACCTCGCTTGTCAGGGACCAATGTCAGTGAAATAATACCAATTTCTCTAACCACCTTGAAGCTGCAGCACCGTGAATACATAATACAATTAAATACAGTTGGTGCAAATAATCACAGCAATTACCAGCAAAGAAGCAAATATCCTAAAACCCACTCGCGGTCACTCGCAACTGCTCTAGCTTTTTGAGCACTTCGCCTACAGATCGATCCAACTCTCCAGCGATAGCACTCTGTTTAGGTCCTGGCAGCGTAGCGAACGTCTCGCAAAGGTCACCATCTACCACAGCCTTCACTGGCGTATAATATCCACGCCAACTCAGCTGATCTCTCCCGACCAAGCTGGCTTGCTCCGTCCGCATATGCTGCTCCAATGTTGATATGAAATCTACGTCCTCCTTCGATACAAAAGGAACAAGGATACCGATGGTTCCATGCAAGCCTGTGTAAAGCAGAACCTCACGACCACCGGCGACCAGGGATACCTTGTGTATCGAGGTCAGAAGGTCCCCAACGTGGAAGTGACAGAGCATTTTCGTCTTGTGAGGTGCACCCATCAGCTGACCCTTTTCATGCAGTATTCCAGCGCCGGATGGATCATCATCGACTTGGTCGGACACTTTGGAGTCGAGACGATTGACAAAGACATTGCCGAAACGATCACCGCATGCCACAGTATTGTAGTCAACCATAGTGACAGCGGATATCCACCGCGGCTGGCTATCGTCCGCGAAAACGAGCAAGCGATTTTCAGGTGCCTTATAAACGGCGAATGATACTGATTCCTGCATCTCGCCAACAATGATTCTGGAACCCTGAGTATTAAGACTGACGATGGGTGACGCAAAGGTCTGCGACAAGAATGAATAAACGTTGAGATTTCTCAGATATGGCAGTCTTACCTTATTTTCAACCTTGCGCAGCAGCTTCTTCTTCCCAATATCGTATATCCGTAGGGCCTTCCCGACGCCAGCAACCAGACGGCCTTGGAATGCCATTAGAGCCAAAGGAACGTCATCTGTTTCAGTCTGGTGGAAAAAATCAGGTAACACCTTGTCATCGTGCATGCGAAAAGCGCACCTTGTGCAATAATTGCAAGCCAGCACCATCATCAGTGAACTTGTATGTGCGGAAGTATCCAGTACTGCAGGATCTTGGCGAAACAACGGTGTCAGCTGCAGTCCCTACAACCAGGTGCAGTTCTCCGTTCCTTGCAGAGAAAGGAACAATGGCAAGAGAGAACGCGGCCTCATTACCATCCAGCTGCACTTCGGCAACCGTTTTTGCCTGTTAAAATCACGTTTAGTTGGGCCGTTTAGACATTAGAAACATAACACACCTCAACTGGATCCACAATTCGAATACATGAACCCCAATTGCCTGCTGCGGCTTTTGGCCGGCCAAATTCTGTTACAGGCAAATTGACGACCTCTTCATCAATCTTTTTGCCTTGCTTGCGCTGCATAGTATATCAGTACCTGAAGATTATTGCCCATCGAACAGGCGCACCAATTCCGCCAGTTTCCTGGTTGCTGCATCGTCACCCAACGTGCGGTGGTCTCCTTCAATGATGTAGAAATATTCATTATGCGGATGCGTAATAAACTTTCGGGGAGTATAGGAGAGCGGGACCGAATCTGCTTTCAGTTTCGTACCCAACTTAGGAATCTGGAAAATCCTGTAAACAAGCGAGGTGTCAGTAGCAGGCCGAGACAAAGCAAAAGCCCGACAGAGGAACATATTCAGTAGGAACAATTGATTAAAAAAAGTGAATTTCACGAAGTGTCTCAAGACACTTTCGGGATCTCTAAGGTCATCTTGATGCCTCCCCAGAGACAGCCAGAGAAAAAGAACGGTGCAACTCACCGTAACGTGCTTCCCGTGATCCCAATGAGACCCTCTGGGCTGAGCTCTGCAGAAAAGCCCCAGGCATAATCAAAGTTTTCGAAAATCAAAGGCGTGAAATGCATGAGGTTTTGATGCGTGTAATTGAGCCACGAGCGGGATGACAATGCTAAAATTGCCGGATTCTGTTGAATTTGGACGCGGATTAGACGAATCGGCCTCGTTCCTAGGAAACTGATGACAAGTTCGGTCAGTTGCAATGTACATCGTTTCAGTAATATACATACCGGGTACGGGTATCAGTAAGCTGACCGTTAGTCGGATCCAATACGGTTCGAAGGAGTACTCCGTTTTGCAAGCCAATATTAACAAACATCGTCGGCTGCAACTTATTGATGCTGGCGTCAAGCATATCTGCAATGCAAATGGATGAAGGCGGGGCCGTAAGAGCTTGCAAACTGATTGTTTCTAGCGTGCTCTCGGGATCAAGCGAAATGACGCGGACAGTCTGGTCCTCACATCCCACGGCCTAGATAATCGCCTGGTCAAAAAAAGCTTTTGAAAATAATGAATGTGCATACTAGGAAAGGAGTTCTTTGACGACCTTCAGGGACTTCGCCTATGCTCAATGCCAGAACCGTACTTCCCATTGCTTTGCGGTCTTGATATTCATTCAGTTGACCGTCCAAATCCAACTCGAAGTACACGAGTTCGGCAGAACTCAGTGCAACTACCACCTGCCGTTTGTTCGTTGTGGCGCTGACGATGGTCTTGCCGTGGGGAACCTTCCACTCGTTTACACGGGTGTCAGCAAGAACGTGACGAATGCCGCTGGGATGAACCTGTAGCAGACCATCGGAACCTATCTGTTGAACGGCAAGCGTAGGCGCGGAAGACAAGAACCCCGTATCCTGCACTTCTTCGATCGTTTCTCCGATCGAAAGGACCAGTGTTCCGTTAACAAATGACAGGATGATATAAGAGTCGAAGGGATCTAATGGGAGAAAACATGAGAAGGGTCCCGCGAGCACCATGAGTTACTTACCGTCTTCCGTTCGTTTCGTTGTCCACACGGCATTTGGTATACCAGGTAGATCGGAGCTCACGGATTCTTCCACCTCAAGACCATGACGCAAAGTTCGTAGGGTACTACGTGGGCCTCGTCCGCAAGCTGTAAAGATCTGGGGTGTATCTGAGTTAGGAAGCCTGGATAGAACTTTCGAATCAAGAATAGGATCCAAGGATTCAAGTTCGTCAGCAACAACCAGGTTATCCAACGGGCGAGGGCGGAAATGAGCATGCGGTAGCGGCGCAGTTGGGTCGGCCATTCCGAACGAAGGGTACGAGGTGGAACTAAATTCAGGCTCGTCGTCGTCGTCACCTAGCTTCTGGAACTGATACAAATAGCTGTTGGAAGTGGTGAGCGAAAGTGGACTAAAAGGAGCCACAACGACGTACTGGTTACCGAACTCCGACGCCACAAAAAGAAAACCAGACTTAAGAATACAGAGACTAGCCGCGACTGGAACTGTGTCAAAGTACTTGATTTTCAGAGATTTGACTGTCTCATCTTCATGTTCAATTGTAACCTTGAATAAATCGCCATCTTCGCTTTGAAGCAAAAAGAAGAATGCGCCCTGGTTAAGATTGAGTAAGTTTGCACAATAGAAAAAGGTTGACGGTCACCTTCATCTTGTGCATGACTGCAGCAGTGATGATTAAGCTGCGATTAGGATCTTCCAAAGGACCATTTCGCCGAGGTATAGGAACTCTATGCTGAGGGGCGTCCATATGTCGGTATATAATGTGATCTTCGCAGCACACCAGCACACCAGATGGTCCGTCAAACCGATCTGAGGACGCCAGCTGACCTCCCGGCACTTGCAAGAGTAGATTTGCACGAGGATCAGTAGGTTCACTCCACTTGCGAACAACATGATTCAGTCCCAAGTCAAGCTCATAAAAAGTGAGCATCTAGACACAGTTAGCACTATCATAACAGGAAGGATAGTTGTGACTCACCTTTTCGGCGCGGTTAAAGGCTTCGCCCGTCGGGTCTTGGTCAGACTCTGAGTAATCAACTTCTAGTGCAGCATACATTCTATATGAACGTGAGCATAAGAAGAGAAAACATTGGTATATATACGCACGGATTCTCGAAGCCGACATCCAGTCCAACAATATGATGAATAATCGCTGAATTTTTGTGAGCTTCAAGAGGTGAAGAGATCGTCAAGTTGGCAGCAGCATCTCGGTTGAGAATGTAGACTAATTTGCTCTTTTCCATGGCAGATATCATGACACTTCTTCCTTTGGGATCGGTAGCCAGGTACTGACCAGGCACTATACGACGCGCGCCGGATTTACCAAATGTCTCTTGGTGAAGCTTGACGAAGTTTACTGGTCTTTGGATCATAGTCCAGAATAACGATACGGCCTGAGTCAGACCCTACGATTGCGTAGTCTGAGAAATGAGGTGTAAATGAACGATCGCAAGAAGGATACGTACAAGGGCTCACCCTTCGTCCCCTCCCTTAGTCGAAAGGCAGCCAAGGATCTAATGGAGCCAAAACATCCGTAGCATGACTGTCGAGACCTTTCCTGTCTGAGGATCTGGTCGTGTAATTCTAAGCGTGTTCCATGAGAAACGATAATTTCCTGCTGTCTGGCGCCAGAAAAATTGCCGACGATGGCTTGTGTAATTGCCGTTGGGGCTGAAGCGTAAGATTATACAGATGCATGGCGGTCGAGCGCGGTCAATGGCCGCCACGGTTCAGTGAAGAACGCAACGGAACACTGGGTAAAGAAAAAGGTCGTGGTTGGTTTTAGGAAAAAGTTGTGTTGACATCTGTTTACCTACTACTTTTACCCTTACCATCACCATCCCCCTTGTCGAAAGCGATGGGTAATGACGGAGGAAGTATCCCAGACCGTCGCGACCTAGTTCGAACAAGCCAAAGGTATGTATTGTGTATTTTATGCATCGTCTCCTCTAACAGAGATACAGGCAGAACAGGCCCGACAAAGCGAACCAGACCCGCGCCCGTTGGTTCTTTGTGCGCCACTATCCAAGGTTAGTCCATTGGTGGCATCTCAGTCTCTTACTAAGCTCATGCATTCTACAGCGAATACTCCAGGAACCCATAGTGGCATGTGCTCTGGGGAAATTGTATAACAAGGACTCAATATTGGAGTACTTACTTGACAAGTCTGCATATGGCGATGGGGAAGACATTTGCGGTCACATACGGTCACTCAAGGTGTGTATCGCTGACTTCGTTGACTTGGTAACTTGTCTTATATGTAAACAGGATGTTAAAAACACTGTCCTTAACGCCGAATCCTACACCTCCTTCCCCCGATGCAACTACTAACCATGCACAATTCATCTGCCCAATCACCCTTAAGGAGATGAACGGTCTCCTACCGTTTGTATACATCGCCACTTGCGGCTGTGTACTCTCTCAGGCAGGCTTGAAGAACGTTTCTACGACACCGAAAGAGGAAGATGGCGAACAGCTTGACATCTGTCCTCAGTGCGCCAAAAAGTATTCTCGAACAGACGACGTTATTCTGCTCAATCCTGGGCCCGAGGAAGAGGAACGCATGCGGGAAGCTATGGAACGTAAACGACTGTCTGAGCCGCCGAAGAAATCCAAGAAGAGAAAGAACGTCTCCCCTCCGAATGAGGCTCCGGCGAGCAAGAAACAATCTGTTGCTCCTAGCATGAATCCAGGAATTACAGCAGCAAGTCGTGCCGTTTGTGAGTAGTTTGGCGATGGAAGAGGCGAAGCGAAAGGCAAACATGAGCGAGGCGGTGAAATCCCTGTATTCCGACGGTAAACCGAAGAGGAAGGAAACATTCACAACCATGGGAACGTTTACACGGGTGAGTGTGCTCTTAATAAATTGGTATCTACCTGTGCTAATTTGAATGTAGTATGCTTAATTAATTGGATCTGTATTAGACTTGTTGTATAATATAATTTTTCTGGACATTTCCCATGCTTTGCTATCTCATCACTTCACTAGAGTCCATTTTGTTGCGTGTATTATCAGGGTCGGAGGCGTTTTGATCACGCTACCCGTAGGTAGAAGAGGTACCCCTGAGTATCTTCGTCGACGTCATCAGAAGCCCTTCAACCAGAACGATGAGCATGTCCATCATGTATGCTACCCGCTACGCTTCACGTTCTTTCGTTCGGTCCCAGCTCGCACGAAAAGTTTCCTCGAGGACGCTTGTTACTTTGCAGAGCGTAAAGGTCCTCAATTACTTTCTACACCTGGGACATCGAATTCATTGTCTCATTTAGTACACCGCCCATGCTACTGCACAGGGAGCCGGTCGCAATGGTACCAACAAATCTAACGACCTTGAACTCAATCTCGCGACGCCGAAGGAGTTGGGCGGCACAGGACAGGGCGAGAATCCCGAACAGTTGTTCGCAATGGGTTATTCCTGTACGCACCGGCCTCGTCTCGCCATATCTTTTGCTCACGGGTGTCTCTTGTAGCATGTCTCTTAGGTGCGATACAGCTCGTAGCCCGTGGCATGGGCAAGACCGAGATGGCAAAGAATGCCAAAGTGCACGTTAGTGTACATCTCGGAGAGCCTAAGGATATGGAAGGGTTCGGAATTGGGGTTGACATCAAAGTGGAGGGTATTGATGATGAGCTGTTGCAAGCTGGCCATGCGGTGCGTCGCGTGTATGAATACTCAGGTCTTGGACTGACATAGTGCAAATTAGTTCTGCCCTTACAGCCGTGCACTCAAACATGGGGCTGTCGTCAACGTCTCTACCGCGTAAAAGCGCATGAATTTTAACTGTATTCATAGTGTACACAGCAATGAGTGTCCGGGATTTGCAACGAGGCGCAATAGAATCAATACAAAGCATGGCATGACATACGTTTATCCATTCCACCTCGGTGCATAGTCAGCAAGTCGTTTCTCAAACGCAATAACTGAACAGTTCACACTAGAGTGGTTGTGTAGTATTGTCTCCAGAATGGTAAATAGTCCTTCAGGTGCAAGCAGTATCATACATGTGGCTAAAAATTTCAGAATGAATAGTAGGACCAGAAAGCAAACTAGCTGCCACAAATCTGTAACCACCATGTTGTATTTCTCCCTGCATCAGAACTGACGGTGAGCCACCATGGTATTCAGATACTGCCTTCGTCTCAGATGCTGAGCAATGTCCGATGGGTACCTCCCTCTATTCTTGAGTAACGGTATAACCCATCAACTTCTTCTCCAATCGCAATTCTCAGACCGGCCCATATACAATCCACAAGAGCAGCGCCATTGGCACAGGCAAATACTAAAGTGGATGCATAGAAGAAATTGGCGTTTCCCGTACCCTGCGCAAGCCATAGTTTATGGAACAAAGGCAGAAGCATTGCGGCATGTAGATGAAGCAATGAAGTAACGATGGGGTGTCGGAAGTCTGTTAAACCGTTAATAAACTCTGAAGTGTACAAGAGACTATGGCATTACAAGGGTATATCTCCGGGAACAGAGAAATCATCGACAGGAACAGCCCCGGATCCGATAGGGTTGGGTATGCCTTGAATATGCCAAGTACTCCGACGAGTAGGAATGTAGCATACAGTGTATCGTACCTGGGTATATGCGTGAGGTACGATAGAAGGGGTAGATAAGTGAAGCGTACTGAAATTTGATGCATATAGGCGCAATGTAAGTCAGGAGGTGCACCTATATTACCTGTCAAGATATCACGCAGAAGCAGAATGACCACCTCTTACCGTAAACACCATCAAGAAGAATGGGCGGAAATGATCAAACATTTCGGTGAAGAAATACCACCAAAGCCCGGGGTTAGGTGTTAAATCAGGAAGTGTGAGACTGGTTGCTTCGGTTAGCAAAGTCCATCGAGGAGGATGTTGAATAACCTTGCGCCCCATGTCTGTGATATCCAAAGGAAGCTGCCAGAGACAAGAGTTGAAGCAAGCGTAAGAACGATGGAGTATACAGTTAATTCGACAATAAGTCCCAATGATTGAATCCATTTTCCAGAAAAGGGTCTCGGAGATGCAAGTTGCGAGGTTGGATTGGTCATCAGCAGGAGAATTATTGGCGTTATGAGGAGAGCGGAAGAAAGAGATAGCTGTATAAGAAAAGCCAAAGCGAGCAATGATGCAGACGTCCGTCCTGATAAAAGAACTGAACACCGGAACACGGCGTAGAAACAAAAAGACTCACTTTCGCACGCAAACATTATGGCTAGCAAACATACAGCATTTTCGATGGATGATGTGGAGAAGGCCAGGCTTGGAAGGAACAGATATGGATTCAAGAAATACCTGGAAGCAGAAGTTAGTGTAGAATACAGAAGCAAAACTTGCAGAGCTACATGGTTGCGACCAAAATGTCTCTACTGCTCTGCGCAACCCTCTGCCTAGCCCTCCATATGCGTATCATCGACCAAGCACCTATCGAGTCGCATAATGTCCATAGTATGGATGCGGTTATCCGAGACGGAGACAAAATGGTCGTAAAAAGGGAAAGGTATAGTGGAGACTACCTGAGCATCAGTACAGAGTTACTTTTGCTGAAGAAACATACGTGTCGAAATACACCTCCAGAGTATGGATCTACCCCATTATTGAAGAGATATATGCCCTCCTTCACTACATAACACGTCAACCTAGGTGCCCATTCGTTGCAGGGTCGAACGTACGGTTAAGAAACGAGGTAAGTGGGGAAGACAGCTGATGGTCGTGAATAATGTATTCATGTATAGAAGTGCACGAAATCAGCAGCCGCGACGCGACCAGCGCTGAAAAGACGAGTCGGAGCGGAGCAGTGGACGGTGTTTTCATAGAGGGTCAATCGGCATTGCCCGAGAGTTCCCGCACAGCCACCTGCCCTGGCTTGCACCGTACCGCCAAGTTTACAGCACAGTACTTGCTATCTCCCGCTCCCTACCCATCTCTTACTCGCTGAACGCGACCTCAGCGACGTGAATGGTCACAGATGAACGAAGAAGCTGACGAAGAACTGGAACAGATTAGGTGGGTACGTGTGTCCATCCGCAGCTAATGTCTGCTGAAGAGGTGACCATATCTAGACGATATGAAGACTTCACTACGATAGGTTCGTGAGAGATGTTAAAGACGTGAACTATCGAAGGCTCTAAAGCGAATTCTTACAGACTGGATTCAGGACGCTATCTTGGAACGGAACAGGCGCATCCGGAACGCGCGAAATGAATACATTGCACTACGTGGACGGCATGTCACCTTTTCGTGGTTATGGGCGCAAATTAAAAGGGCAGCGATGACAGGGCAGAGCTGGTTTGTTGTCAGTCTCGTTGGTACGTCGTTCGCGCAACAGGCAACTTGCAATGAAAACGATTAATACCGTCCCGCAGGAGTTTGCATTGGCTTGAATGCTGCTATTATTTCCATCGTCACTGAATGGCTATCTGACATAAAGATGGGATATTGTTCTGATGGATGGTGGTTAAATCAACAGTTTTGCTGTTGGGAAATCGAGGGGGAGGAGACGGACGCCTGTGATTCGTGGCACCCTTGGAGTACAGTCACTCCGGCGCGGTATTTCATCTATGTCTTGTTTGCAGTATGTCTCTTGTTTGCTTATTGTAACTTACTAACCCTCCTCGAGGCCGCGTTCTCATTCACGGCTGCCCACCTCGTCCGTTCTCTGGCCAAGTATGCGGCGGGATCTGGCATTTCGGAAATTAAATGCATTCTAGCCGGATTTATTATGCAAGGCTTTCTCGGTTTCGCGACGTTTTTCATTAAGAGCATAACTCTGGTGAGTCTTTGAATAGGTTCATTGACGCGTCTCATTTTGTGTAGCCTCTAGTAATTGCGTCGGGGTTGTCTGTCGGTAAAGAGGGGCCATCTGTACATGTGGCTTGCTGTGTAGGCTATCTGGTCGCGGGACTATTCCAGCGGTTTTCTCGTAGCGAAGGTCCGCTCCCCTTTAACAGCTCCCATGCTCCTTGACAGCTGAACACCGCTGACTTGCAGGGAAAATGCGTGAAATTATAACCGCAGCCAGTGCGGCCGGTGTAGCGGTGGCTTTTGGTTCACCCATTGGCGGTGTGCTATTTTCCATTGAGGTATCTAGCGTTCGCATTACCATTCGGTACCGTCAACTGACCTTATTTTCAGGAAATGAGCCATGCTTTCAGTATCCGGACTATGTGGCGTAGTTTTTTCTGCGCATTAATGGCCACCGTCACTTTGTCGGTGAGTTATCACAGTTAGATAGGCAGAAATTCATCGCTCATATGGCGCGCCCTAGGCCATGAACCCTTTCCGCACAGGTAAACTGGTACTGTTCCAGGTCACATATGATCGCGATTGGCATTTCTTTGAAATTATATTTTTCGTTGTGCTTGGAATATTTGGTGTGAGCGCGAAATTTCGTATCAGTTCCTTGTCTGATCATACATCAGGGCTTGTATGGGGCCTTTGTTGTCAAGTTCAATCTTCAGGCGGCCGCCTTTCGCCGAAAGTTTCTGGCTAAGCATGGTGTGGCAGAGGCCGTCACTCTAGCGACCTTGACTGCTATCATAGGGTACCCCAACCGCTTCCTGCGTATAGATATGACTGAAAGCATGGCAATTCTATTCCGGGAATGCGAAGGAGATGTTGATAACATCTGCCAGTAAGCCATTCTAAAATCTTGTGCGACAATAATGCCCATATATGCTCAGAACGGCCACTCAGTGGCGAATAGCAAACTCGCTCATACTAGCAACTTTGATACGGACAGCCTTGGTCGTGATCTCATATGGTTGTAAAGTCCCTGCTGGTATATTCGTACCCTCAATGGCGATCGGCGCTACGTTTGGAAGGATGGTGGGCATCATCGTTCGGGCTATGTATCGGTCAGTGCTATTTGCTAAAGCTCCACCATGTTTTGACTGTGCTTCGACGACAGAGCCTATCCTCAGTCAGGCATCTTCGCTTGGTGCGACCCTAACATACCCTGCATCACCCCCGGGACATACGCATTTCTAGGTGCGGCTGCGGCTCTCAGGTAAATCTTTCGACCACTTTCCAACTCATCCTGACGATGCTTCGTAGCGGTGTCATGAGAATAACGGTCACTGTCGTTGTAATCATGTTCGAACTGACGGGAGCCTTGACATACATATTACCAACGATGGTAAAAATTTCGTACTTTTTTGATATCAATCTGAATGGTTCGACATGGTTCATAGATCGTTCTTTTAGTGACCAAAGCCGTCGGTGACCTCCTGGGCACTAACGGAATCGCTGACGAAATGATCAGGTTTAACGGTTTCCCTTTCCTAGAAAAAGAAGACCACGCGTACAATGTTTCTGGTGCGTCATATTGTTACGGACTTCTTTTTCACGTCTGATGTGCCCGTAGTATCTGCCGTGATGCGAAATGAATTGCATGTCTTGACCGAGACCGGTATGCAGGTTAAGGACGTCGGTAGGTGCCTCCGAAATTACAAGTCAGAGATCATTGGTTTGATTGAAACACTAGAGGCGATTCTCGCCGCCACGAATGTGAAAGGGTTTCCCATAGTATCTGCCGATGGTTTTCGGACTCTGATAGGTTACATCGGACGCGCCGAACTACAATTCATCCTTGGTATGCAAGGCCCATCACACCTTACTTTTACTTAATCTCGAGCAGATCGTTTCAGGAAGATCCGGGATGTTGACCCGGACACCCCATGCTCTTTTATTTCCGACGATCGTGATAGAGAACGTCTGAATATGCCCGCTGGATCCGTGGGTATTGAGGAGGACTTTTCGGAAACAATACTCCAGACAGCGTCAACCAATGAAGGCCTGAAGTTCTGGCCCTGGGTTAACCAAGTGCGTCTATTGATGCCTCAGATGATTTTTCTCTCATACCCACGTCTGCTCCACAGACGCCGATGACGGTATCACGGCAACTCCCCTTAGAGATTGTGATGCAGCTTTTCAAAAAAATGGGGTATGACTCGATCAAATTTCATGATTTGACGTAGATTGAATCCCCAATATGCAGGCCTCGAGTTATTTTAGTCGAGGATCATGGCATGCTCACAGGGCTAGTAACCGTGAAAGACGTTCTTCGATTTATTGCAACTGAAAAACCCGACCATGAACTATCTTTCGACGAACGTGGGGGCCTAGACGGACTACTAGAGGAGCTATGGACGTGGTCTTCTGATATCATTCGACGAATCGTATCGTGGAGTCCTAATCTTTTTCGTCGGTGAATATCTGTATTCAATTTTTTAATTATTATAATTTGGCAAAACCCCGATTGCTGTGATGTCATGGTGTTCGCAGGTGTATAAAGGCGCCCGGCTTTGCTATTGAGATCTCCGGCTGTTCTGATTTGGCGTGCCCATACGAACGTATTCATCGCGCTCTCGTTATTCTTTGTCAATCATGGCTCCCTCATCCTCCTCTGAAGCAGAGAAACTACGTTATTCTCGAGAGCTAGCAGCTTACACGCTTCGTCAATTTTCTATGTACAGTGCGCACCTATCGCCTGATAAAGTCGCTGCGGCCAAAGTACCGCCAAACGTCTCTGCAAGGCTGCAGGGCATGCGTACGTTTCTCTGCTACTTTACTGTCTACCTAACAGCCTCACGAATCGATTTTCCTCAGTCCAAGCATCTGCCAAAATTTCCGAGTCGCAGACAAAGCCAATTGCAAGCTCATTGGTGGTATAGCACTACATCGGCGACTTGTACCGTTTTATCATTCCTTCTGTGAGTCGTCCGAGGATGCTCTAACTCGTCGCTGATGACCACTTCCAGCATAAATACTGATGGGAAAACCTGTTCTGTTTCATGAAGTTCACTGTCGCTGCTACTGTATATCTATCCCTGTGTTCGTTATCCCTCCGTACACCCTGTAAAGTGGTTTACGGTTCTTTGGTCTGGGGTCGTCGACCCAGGCGGTTGCTGCATCATACGCGGTCTCATGAGCGGTCGAGGCATCATGTCGACTAACTGATGAGATCTCAGGGTATGACGTCGTGCTCCTTCCAGGCGATCACAAGCTTCTCAAGAGGCTTCAAATTTCTACGTGGAATATATATTATAGACAATGTATAACGTCATTTTCGGACAGCGGCCTA
The DNA here is from genome assembly GCF_030435595.1 of Desarmillaria tabescens. NCBI lineage: Eukaryota > Fungi > Basidiomycota > Agaricomycetes > Agaricales > Physalacriaceae > Desarmillaria > Desarmillaria tabescens. Next base: position 5,245 of record NW_026848747.1, on the reverse strand, counting down.
TTGATACGGGAATATTGTCCATAGGAATGGGGGATTGAAATTTATATTTCAAGTTAGGTCACACAGGTACTTGAACCATGCCCAACACTCCCATCAGGAAGTGGAGCTGGTAGGTCAGGGTTCTATTTAACCGCTATAACAACGAAGACGGATTCAAAAGGTTCCAAAGGTCCAAAAACTGGGCCGCCGTTATATTCTGATCGATGCTTATCCAACTGGATACATGTAGCAAAAGATTTGGGGGAATCAAACGGCTCAAGAACACAGGTACACTTCTTGAAGTGCTTCTGTCTCTATTCCTCGTTCCTCGAGTTCCGATTGTCCACGCCACTCATCCAACACGTTCCCAAAAGAAGGATTGCTCGGGGATAATATTTTCCAGCAATCGCATAATTGTTAGGAGTTACTTGTAATTGTACTTTTGTGCAATTAGTGGTGCTACAAGGCTTTCTATAACTACAACATTAAATTTGCTTGGTTGGATGTTTGCCTCCTCCAAAATGAGGGGCTGAAGATCTACGGTCCGTTTATCTGCGACCCTGAATAGTGGAACGGCTTCATTGACTGACTCATGGCTTCTTCGCTATTACACAGAACCATCCAAGAACTACCATGCTGATCATATAGTGGTTGAAGGACATCACAGGAACTATCACTTCTTGGTTCGTTACTTGCACATGCCTTGAAGAAGGATAGCTGATACATCTTGAAATCGGCGTTGATGCTTACTCACACTGGAAAGATGAGAATTCAAGGGTGACAAAAATGTGCACACAAAGGTGAGGTTCTGGGTGGCTGATCTGGCGTTATTGGATTGGGATCTTCCAAAATGTGGAGTTTACTGACCCCCGAACTGCGTTCCCAGAACGTAACAATTACGCTCAAGTCACCACCAAACCGCGTCCTGACGTTTTCACAGTGCTGAACTCTACCCAGCAAATGCCATCACCACGAAGACTGTTAATCTCGTAAACGGTGAAAACTTCGACCCCTCATTCATTGGCATCAACCCATCTGCCACCCTTCCTACTCTTACCGCGGACGGAAAGTCTTACCGGAACACTACAGATGTGATCTTATACCTTGTCGCCAACGCGCCAACGCGCTCTCCACCCCAACCTCTCACAAAGCCATCATTGAACAGGTCCATGAAGACCAATACGATCCCAACTTTGCACTGCTTCTCGTTCGCGATGACGCCGAACGTGTCGCCAAAGCTGGCGCGTTGCCCAAGACCTTTGTCGAGAATCATAGGTCAACATCCCTTCCTTTACCTTCATTTATTGAACTTTCACATTTTCAGGCCAAGCCACCCTTGTAAAGCACTCTCAAGATTCTGCTAACTCCCGCCACGCAGCTTTCTACGCCGAAAAGCTTGCTGGGAATGGGGCGCTCCTTGATATATACACGGGCACGAACAAAAACCCCTCTGCATTTTACGCCCAGTCTCAGGAGCATTTTTCCAACCTTAAGTACTATCTCTATACCATTCTACCCTCTGTCCTCCCTGCTGACGGCTTCATCGCGGGAACAACTCCAGGCGAAGCCGATTTCCATCATGTCGCTGCATGGTTAACACGTATCTCTGCTACGTCTGGAGCGACCAGCGCTGCTGATGCTCTTGTGGCCTTGGAGAAGATCTTCCGTGAGCCTCTTCCTGAAGTCGTGAGGAACTATGCAAGGGTTTGGATTGTGAGAGACAGTTGGAAGAGGATGTATGCTGCAGGACTACATTAGAGAAGAAATTTCCCTCAGTGCCAATATAATACGGTTGTGATCTGTCTATCTGTCATCTCTCTACGAAATCAGTCCCTGTGCCCAATGACATTCGACTTGACAAGGAATGTTCCTATCGATTTATTAGGGTCTATCTACTGTAACGCATTCTGTTTGTCACGTACAGATCCCCCTTCCTCACGTTCGTGCCTACGAGATTAAAAGTCGCGCGTCTTTAATTTATATAGCACACTGGGAAGATGAACATTTTTGGTACTACTGATAAACAAATTGCGAATCTTACATGGCGAGCTCGGGAGCTGTTGACCAGACGGATCCGCCATGCTGTGAATGGGTTGATTGAGGAAGATAAGAAATGCTGAGAGATGCTGTAGAATACTGACATTGAATAACGGAATGGAATCTTTATATACTGTGTGGTGCGTCTTGAGACAAACTTGAAGAAACCCGGCGTCGGTGAGCGAGTCGGAAATTGCTGAAATTAATTATCTGCGCCTTAAAGACAAAGATCTATTGATATTGATTAGCGAGTCGGAAATGCGTTAGATCCCGACATTCGGAATCGACCTTATTCAGAAAGTTATGAAGGGCGGGGTATTTGAATTTGAATTTCGTTGGGATAACGCCAGATTGTACGGCGTTTAGAAACCACTGAATAATGGCGAAGAAAAGGTATTTCATTGTCGTGATCATAGATAGGATTTCATACGCTAGTGCGATGTGGCGATGTGGCGATGTCGACACGTAGCGAGTGTCTATGTGTCGTATAGTTTCAGTGGAGCGACGTGATAGAGACGATTGCCTCAACCCACTGGCGGATGCTTCTCGGTGAATTTGGCGGGGGATGGATATTTTCATTCTTGGCATGCAACAAGTATGCTAACAGCCACAGAGGGCTCCATTCTGGGAGCCTGGTGAATCGCTGCGGTAGATACCAGAGTAAATGACTGGTGATGCGAAGACGTACAAACGTGCATTGCGGGGTGATGCAATCCCTGCTGTTATTCAGCTTTCCAGCAAACCTTGGAGTAGGACGATCAAATTGCTAATTTGTACATTTAAACTTGTCACAGCTTGGCAACATGGATAAGTACTAGAGCTACAAGAAGATGGGGCAAAATTGTATGGAGGCCTTGGATTTTAGGGTGCTGACGTTCGCGGTGTTTATAGCTTCGACAACGTAACTTAGTTTTCCTAGAGACACCGACATAGGTGTTTTCTCTTCGCGTCCCCGTGAGATAGTCTCTTCAGCTGGTGAACCGCTGGATTTACCTGAGAGTAGGACAGGGTTATCCGTCGCATCGAATGTGAGTCTGACAAGATCAATGCATGTATTAAATGCAGACTTTGAGATGAACTGTCTGAGCTGAAAGTGACCGCCGTTACGCGTGTTCTAAAAAAGACGAATAATCATTTACGTACCAAGATTCACAGCTCCTTGGATACTTTCAGAACTGGTGTCACTGATAGTGGTGCGCTGGCGAAAAAAGGGAGCTCCTATCACGAAGCATCATGAACCAGGTAGTGCTTCTACAGTGGTCAGAGGTCACAGCTAGTGCCCCGACGGACTGAGCCACGGACCAAACTGGTTTCAGAGTGAAGTGCTACATACAAGTCGAGTCTATTCAGATCGAAGCTTGATTTATGGGCGTGTTGGAGCTTACTCGAGCCTATCATGCACGGCTGTTCCGCCAGTCCGTGTTCAATTTCGCCACAAGATCTCAAGGAAGCTCCGATGCAACTTGCCACATTTGTCTGCCTCTGGTATTGTTATCGATTCGCATACTCGGCTTTTCGTTCACCAAATCTGTTTGCGGATCTGCAGCAGTATACGCAGCAGTGATATTGCCGTTACATCAATCATTGACAGTTTTGTATTTCTTGGTCACAAAGATAGGACGCGATTGCGACGATTTATTCATATTGAAATCTATAATCGATGCACGAAGTAGTTTTGGGCGCTGAGACAGCCTGGTGGATAGATCTATGAACCTGAGGCAGAGGATAAGCAAAAACAAACAAGCGTATTAATCCTACTATTATTCTTCCATAACATCCGATGGTTTATCCTCGCCAACCACGGGTTCTCTCCACATAGTTGCCCACTTGGGATAAACTCGCTTGTAAAGAGACATACACACAGTGTCCATCTGATTGATAGGACCATCGAAGTGAGCCTTGAAATAACCATGGGTTCCGAGAGATTCCCGGATATGCCCTATACGGCCGTGCTTGGTATGCAGCTGTATCGGTTTGAAGTAATGGATATCATCTATACAAGAAAATCGGTTAAACACGAGATTGACCCTAGATGGAAAGATATAACCAACCGGAATTGAAGAACATATATCGGACTGTTGCTGTCTTCTTGTGAACTTTGAATGGGTGTCCCGTTAGGATGACGCGCTTCGCAATGACACGCGTCGTGTCTGGATTAAGGAAAGTACCATAGCCCACAAGGTGTGGAGCTAGAACAGGACTGTCAATGACTTTTCTCACAGGACGAGAGCCCGATAATCTATACGCACCCTGCGGATCCGAAGTCTCTCTCAGCAGAACACAGGGTTGTTTGCCAAACACCACCGGTCCATAAGTGGTAGCAACCGCTGTAACACCATGCCGGAAGAATCGCTCGAATTTGTGCACGTTGTTAGCACCTTTACCGCCACCTCGTGTGTGTTGGCTATAGATAGGGTTAACATTCAGTCGCCGCGGTCCCACACACAGGATCAAAGGATCCTATAAATCGCCCACGGTGAGCTCCCGATACATGTCATCGACGACATCATACCTTGGATCGAACACTTCCATCATACTCGGTGTTCCGCTGGACCGTGAAATTAAGCACTGAAACCTTGTGTTCGTGTTGTAAAAGGGAGAAAAGAGTGAGCGGAGAGCACTTCGCTGCTTCCTCTGGCACTCCATTAATGTGAACTGTAACCCTAGTACCCGGCTTCGAGTATAAAATATCAATAGAAGAACCACATGAACGAGAGTATACAGTGAACGTACCTCCACGACTGTGTTCTCCTGCTCCGCACGTCGTCTGACATTCCATTCCGTCCGTTTATAGTCTTCGAATTGAAAAATGCGGGCGTAGTCCCGGGGAAGGTTTTCAAATGGATCCCAGGGACTCGTTCGGAAGGATCGCATACCGCGGAACCTCTGGAAACGTGTTTGAGCAGACACGTCTTGAGGGGTATCGATTTCATCCGGAAATGAGAGGTCATTCTCTTCCTCCCGCTCTCGGTTCCTCCAAGATTGCAACCTAGTAAAACAGATAATTACTATCCTGCAAAGCACATAGGAGAGGGAACATACTGTTTAGATTCCTCTTCGTGATCCAGATCTTGAAAAGTGACGCCTCGTCGAGCATCAGTTTCCATGTCATTATCTTCATCCATCTGCATATCAACCATTTCCTCCTCTGACTCGGCGCCGGTCATCTCCATCTCCTCGTCTTCCTTTTCATCGTCATCGCCTTCATCTTCTTCATCGCTCTCATCCA
>NW_026848746.1:0-20515 GCF_030435595.1 Desarmillaria tabescens | reverse complement strand
AGCAATGCTTCGACCAACTTATTTTCATTAGTGCCGGCCTTGGGACTCTGCGACAATTCCAGATGGTCACAAGCGTAATCAAAGACATCTCCAACTGTGACCGTCCACGAAGGAGGATCTCCGCAGAGCACGAGGAGAGTGTCCTTCCAGACTGAAGGGGCACCGTCGTCATTAGAAGCTCGTACTAAGTGCAGGTACCGCCGTACCTTCAAGATAATCTCCAGTCTGTACAAGCAGCAACAAGCCATGAGGAACTAAGGCCTATTAAAGAAAAATGTGCTCACCACTAGATCTTTGTGGTTCTGAGAATGAAGTATCAGCAACTCCGAATAACTACAAGAATTTTATGCGCACATATTCAACATCTAGGTCTTCGAAGTCAGGTTTTCCTCGCACAGTGCGATCCATTTCCGGGTCATCGTAGAACGAGTTATACCGGACGTCATAAGCATCGTGGATTATACTTTGGGCAGGAAAATCCAGGTTATGAACAGTCACTGGCATGCCTTCCATGTCAACAATCTGTTTGATTACCATTCCTCCATAACGGTATCCGCCGTTCGGTTTTACGTTGCCAACGCGGTACTCATCTTCGTCACCGTACAGCTCCAAAAATCTCATCAATTCATCGTATGACCTATAATATCCACGTGTTTCACGAAGCGTATCTTCCTCGTCTTTGATATCGGAGTGGTCTCCGTCAATACTGAGAAAAGAGACCCTATAGTGTTCGACATGAACGATGAACATTGGCAGATGGAGGTCTGCGGTAATGGATTGAAGACACAACAATAGCACGTCGTCTGGATGGCGTAAAGACATGGAACTGAAGGAAGAGCCTGCTGTATACTTGTGAACGAGTTTTATCGGTATCACATTGGGAGACGAAGCATCCGTTTTCCATGTACTGAGAATACTGCGAAGTTTTTCCTTCGCGGCAGCGAGGTCGAAAGACGTCTGCAGCTGCGAGTCGTTGCCAGAATGAACCAGATAATACGTTAGAGATAATCGGTAGCCAGACTGCAGAGGCGCGATTGTCTCTACAGCGCCCGCTCGGAAGCCAAGAACGAAGGTGCTAAAACAGCTTTCCTCTGTTGTGGTCGTCCGTTCATAGGGAATGGCGGGATACGCGATGGTAACGTCTCCACCTATAAACGAAGATGGTAGGAGTATTTCGATCGTACCGAACACTGGTCGATCTTCAGATGCTTTCAATTGCCTGCATAGGCGATCAGTAGGCGGAAAATGGGAGAAAATAGGTAGTGACCTGGAATCTTGCGGGGGTCGTGCTCTATACGAAATGATCCATGTTTGTCGTAATTAGTGGAAAATGGAGGGATCACTTACGCTGACCCAGCTGATTGTAACGACATTTTGCCAAATTCACATTCACATGGAGGAAGCCCTAAGACGTGACGGACATCCTTAGCTACCGTGTTCTTCACCCACTGGCCCCATTTGGGATTCATAAAGTGAACCTGCCAAAAAAGATTAACACAAACGATGACGACAGGAAGTTGAATTCAACTTGCATCACAGGCCGAAAACTCCCACAAGTTCGTTGGCTGAGACGCGTCTTTCTCGCTGAACGAGATGAAGGCTTGCGCATCTCTTTCGCTCAAAGGAAGACCAATTGCTCCGAAATCCTGTAGCTGGACAAATGGATTTGGTGGATCCAGACCATACTCCCGAGAGTATGTAAATGGTACATCATGGATATTCAGGTCATTGTCCAGAGTGTCTTCAATGTCGACCAAAATACGTCTGTTAATGGGAGCAGAGCGGTTTTCGCGTCTTTCGGGAGACATGTCTCGAAACTATCGTTGAAAGCGGACTTCAGTGGGTGGAATCTGGAGATTCTGAAAAACAAACGGCGACATCACGTTTGTCACGTGACGAAATCGTACTTCAAGCTTAAAACGCGCTCTCAGTGACTGCACTAATGTTCAAAATCACAGATGATATGTACGTCCGCATTCACTCACAAGACTTATTGGCAGTATCAAGGACAGTGTAGTTGTGTTAGAATGAGCGGTAATTCTCCAGTGCTAACCCGGATTTCAGCAAGAGCCATTGTCGTTGATCTACTTATTTGTCTACATGCTGTATACACGAGTAGAAGCAGGGAGATATAATAAAGAAAGTTGAGGAGGAGAACAATACATCCTTCCTGATAACTGAAGATCCCGGCGTCGGATACTCCAACAAGTTGCTCCTGTCCATCAGGACAAGCACCGCAACTTTTGGGTTGATTCTGAACATGGTGAACAACTCTTTTCGCTAGGTCACCCATGGCCCCGCCCCAGCCATCGCCAACAGTTTCGAGGTTCGAACAAGATTAATACGCTCCGTGATCATTAGAGAATGAGTCAAAAAGGTTCTATGGCGTGGTCGGGGTTTGCTTTAGTGGACCGGCTTGACGGCCCGGTAACCCTTGGTCCAAAAGTATCTTCAATTTTGGTCAGAATACGTCCCCTGCTACGGGAGAGAAAGAGGGTTCCAGGTCTACTGTTCAAAGCCATCGTTGGAAGTAGATTCCAAGTGGAATCTGAACAAAGCAGTTTCTGTTCAAGTTCGCACGCGTACCATCATGGTAGCCAGAGCATCACGTGATAGATATATATATGGTATGCACCGTTATCCCCCCTTGTTCCAGACTGCCACCATCGCCGACAGTCTCACAATCGGAATACCACCCTTTCAGCCTTGGATTTGCTTGCAAGGCTACCGTCCATCGTTTTCGCTTCATATAATTTTAATGCCCCCCAAGAATAATCGAAATGCACGCAGAAACAATATATCTCACCAATCTCACCAATCTAACGACCAAGACCCCATTGACATTCTCGACGACGCCCACGACGACATACAGAATACCGGCCATACCAGGTCGCCAGTATTCTCCCGGGAGCTGACAATGCTCGAATCGTTCTCTAGAACCGTGCGCAACTACGTTCCTTCTTCTATTCCAATCCCAGCCGCAGTGCCTTCCCCTCCCCTCGTGTCTCGTCCGGTCATCACGTCCACCAGCCAGGCATCAAGCATTTTTGATGAACCGCTGGCGTCTGGGCTGGCCCAGTCAATGCAGAAGAACACCACCGGAGCAGATACCATTTATTGGTCCAGGTGGGATTCGCTAGGATCCCGCCGTCTGCTCCTTCTTGGTTATTCATCGGGCTTTCAGATATGGGATTGCACAAGGCTTAATTCCGCTGTCGAAGTGCTCAATCTTAATCATTTTGACGATGTGGTCACCTACGCAGCGGTTTTACCCGGCCAGTTCGCTATCGGTGTCCTCACCAAAGACTCCAACTTTCTTGTATACTCGCTTTCTTCACATCAGGTTGTTCAACGGATTCCACTGGCTGTTCCTGCCCATAGCTTCTCTGCCAGCCATGAGTATATTGTAATAGTGAGTCATGTCCTTTGTTTTCCCATGTATCAAGCCTCACCGTATTTTAGTCCACAACAAATCCCCCTACATTACAAGTCCTCACTGCTTCCACGTTTTCTACTGTACACACCATTCCTTCTTCATCACTCGTTCCATTCACTCATACTGCCTCCGCGCCTCACCCTATCTATACCCTATCACGCCGTCTCCTCGCGTATGCCTCTCTACCACCCTCTTCCGCGACCGCGATCAACAATGTGTCTGTTACTCCCCCCAAGCCAATCGCAACCACTGCCAAGTCCGTCATCAGCGGCATGAAGTCGCTTGGTGGACTGGCCTACTCGGCTGCATTGAACAAGCTTGGTGGGGACGCCAAACCTGTCTCTCGAAGTGCGCCAGCAGCTTCAGGAGGCAGCGATACCGATACGTTGCGCCAAGATGATCAGACACGCACTGAAACAGGCTACTATGTTACGGTTTTGGACCTACAGGCTGCTGCGCCACTAGCACGATTTCCCGCATTTAAGCATTCGTCAATCTCTTGTTTATCATTTTCTCCTGATGGCTGTTCTTTGTTGTCAGTTTCGAAGGATGGGCAGGTGAGCCGCGTTCACCGGCTTAGACCTGCTCCGAGTGGTATATCTTCTGTCCCAACTCAACATGTTTATGACCTCCGTCGTGGACGGACATCAGCGATTGTGGACAATGTGGAATGGTCTACGGACGGGCGCTGGATAGCTATCAGCACTCGTAAGCGCACTATTCACATTTTCGCTGTTAATCCATATGGAGGCGCACCTGATTTGGAGAGTCATATGTGTGGACGCGTTAGAAATCCTGAGAGCTTGGTATGTCGTCTTACTCTTCCAACACTGAATTCACTTCATTTTCATTTATCTTCTTAGCAACCTCTCTCTATAGAGCTAGCGCCAATCATCCGAATAAGACCAACATCGAACATTCACGTCAGTAGCACAACAAGCGCTAATGAACCCACTTCTCCGCCTATACCGCCTCCGGTGTTCCAGTTTCTGGCCTTTCCCCGTCAAACTCTTCCTTCATCACTCCTACCCATTCCATCTCCTCAGCCAGCGTTATTACCTATTCCGTCTTCATCTCCATCAGACTCTGGTTCCCCTCGGCATGCTCAAGGGTACCCACGGCAGCCTATGAAGAACTTTCAAGACCTGCTTGTATTCGATGCCGCTGATGGACTACTACAGCTCAGGCGATGGCTACTTGGATCTGGTGGCGTTCGCGACGTCATGGACTCGGGGTCAATAGGAGGAATGACGAGCGTCTCACTACCTCTTAGTCTTGCTATCGGTGGAAATGGCGTCTCGCCGAGACAACGAGGAAGACGACTTTCCAGTGGCGCGGGAAGCGGCATTTCTCCGGACATGACCGTCAATAACGCAGAAGAGAAGGGTGAGAGTGAGCTCGTTGCGAATAAAGAGACTGTTGTTGCTACCTGGGATCTAAGGAGACGAAAGGATTGGGATGAAGTCAAGAAGACCTTTGAGGATGAAGGGGCTACGACCAGAGTCCAATCCGAGTATGTTTCACACTTCTTAGTGGTAGCCGATGCTAACAGTCCACAGTTTTCTGTCCCAGGCCGAACTTTCGACAAACTCGAAATCGCGTCAGATTCTTCCGAGATCTATATATTTATCACATCAATTTACCTTCCATACGCTGGGCGAGGACTATCACGCTCTCATCCGCCGTTTTCAGCTGGATATTCCTGGTGTCAACATTGAAGTGCGTAAGCAGGTGCAGGTTAGCGCCTATTCAACGTCAAATATAGGCGGCGAAGCATTCATCGAGGCCTCTTCGTCGGCTTCAAGGCGGTCATTTTCTTTTGACGAACCTCTTGCATCGGCACTGCTTCAAGGTGACGAGTTCAGTGAACGATTGAGAGGCGTTGGAACGGTTCTGCCTATGTTGCCCAACGGGCATGGGCATGGATCCAGCCGTATGACTTCGATCCCAATTCGAGGTGTGAGTGAAAGTCTTGGGAGGCTGAGGAGGGAGATGATGGTAGCCCGACGAAGGAGCGGTAAGAGACGACCGAGGAAGAACGATGAAGATGAGGGGTTGAGTATGTCAGTACCCTTAGAATTTGATGAAGAAGAGGAAGACTTTGTCTTCCAAGCGCCGAGCGATGACGGGGCGCGCGACGATAGTAGTGCGTCTCGTGGAGATGAGGATTCTAATGCCCTCTCTCTATCCACGGCAGCTACGAGCATGTATCCTATGGACCCTGATCAGGAAGACGTCGAGGACGGTGGTGGTGGGTGTACCAATTTTCGACGACGCTTGGAATGATGGCTGGGGAGTGGAAGACAAGAATGCGGTCGAAGAGGTTGAGATGTATGATCACATCTCTGCTGTGGGGCTCTTGGATGAGGAGCAGGAAGAGATGGATCGGAGGATCAAGGAGGAGAAGGAGAAAGCAACTGGAATTGCGAAGGGGAGAGGTACGAAGACCGAGCGGAGGAGGAAGAGAAGGGGTTGAGTGCAGATAAATTTATGAAAGTAGACAATAAATGTACAATGTGTATTTTAAGGACATCTGTAATTTGTAGCCACTTGGGAAGTGCGGGGGTATATATTAAGAAGAAAACATGGTGATGGTATTTAACGGTTAACGTGAAGGGATACTTTCAACATCGATGGATGGTAGCCTTCCCATTTGTGATTCATCATCTCGTCCTGACTGACTGCTCTCTTCTGCACCATCCTGCTTTGCATGTGCTTGAGGGCCGATCCATCCTCGCGGTGAAGAAACACGACCACGTCCCGCACGACCCGTCCTCCCAAATAGCACCGAATTAGGCCGAGTCACCAAAAAGAATGACGTTCATCATGCCGCTCAAGCCATAAATCGAGATCACTATTAAGTTGGGTGCGGAGCCGAGCTGATTCTTGCCATTGAACGTGATCCAGCGGACCACACTTAAAGGGAGGACGAGGATTGAGTAGACCACGGGGTACCTGATGGAGGATGAGCTAGAAAGTTCAAGGGGTATATGATAGAGGGCTGACGCGATCAGGTTGAGGGAGTTTCGCCTGCGGGCCTTTTCTTCCTCGCTTTCAGGCTCATCGGGCCGACTATGGAAGGTAAATTTCCACCAGGACCTGTCGTCAAAGGCGATGTTGCCCCGGCTCCAAAGGAATAGAGGGATGTATACCAAGATCGATACCCCCAAGGTTAACCAGAACCAGACGTATTCGCCTATGATTCGGAGAGCTGTGTGGTGTTCGCCTATCCAGCACCAGTACTGGAAAGAAAGAGTCGCGTGTGAGAAAAAAAAGGAGGGTGATCATAGGGAAGATTTTACTGGTGTTGGTTCCTCGTAATCCGGACCTTGAGTCGTGTTTCCAACGACTATCATGATAATGATGAAGGCCCATACTGTAAGAACGACGAGCTTGGAGATGAGAATAGCATTCATGCCTTTACGCCACCATACGACGATAAAGGTGTAGAGCGCGATGATCTATTCTTAGTGAGCTTTGTATACCGGAGTGTGAGCTAGCCTTGCTCACTAGGGTGGTGATGGCTACCCCCGTTTCTCCTAATTGTTGTATGATACCTGCAATAGGTATCAACGACGCGTCATGTGCTGTCAATATTGAATGGCCGACCTTGAGGGTGCAGAAAGGACCTGTTTCCACTTTCCCCTCGTTTATCCATTTAATATCGAGAACGGCACCAAGGGCTTGTACGAGATCCGCAAAAAATAAAGAGAGCTAAGTCCGTTTTGTTAAACTCAAAGCCCGTTCATTCCGTCAGCGTTCCAAACCCACCATAAATACATCCACAGGTTCCTGGAGAAAATCCCAGTCTTTTACGGCTTTCTTCCGGACATGATGGAGTGCATTTCGCTGAAAAAGTGGGCATCCCAAAATATCAGCATACGCAATACAAAATGAGCGGGAAGTAACGTACAAAGATAATCCCAAACACGAAGAGGACAGCAAAAAGTGAGACAAAGCCACTCTCTGCGACAATCTAGGTGGAGGCGGTGACTCATGGGCCTGCTTTCACCAAGGCGAAATGGGAGCATGTCTCACCGTCAAGCCTATGCTTTCTCCGCGAGTCAAACAGTGGAGCGAATTATCAGAAGTCTGTCTTGCACTTTCCTCGGGAGTACATATTATGCCTTGGGAGGTTGAAGACAAAGACATTACGGGAATAATCGGTGCTCAGGTAAAAACTTGGGAGGGAAGGGAGGGCTCAAGAAGAGACGAATAACGCCTGCTACAGCAGCTCGGAATTACACCGCCTTTCATCTTGACGTACAGGCGCTAGTCGATAATCAGAAAGAAGGCCCAATTGAAGAGTAATAAATTGATAAATAAGCGCCAAATTGAATTCCAGGGGTATGATGGTGGCTGTGTTGATATTCCTGAACTTTCCCCCCATGATGAAGCCGGTGAAGGGCGAGACTGACCGGTTCCAACTGTCTCTCGTGCATTGCACGGCTGAGTCAATAACTTGAATAAGACTCAGGCGTTGCACCAACTCGATCAGAATTAGAACTTTGTTCCCGCGGCAACAACCCGGTGGTGCGCACGGGTTGCCGTACTGATGCCGCTTATATTGGACCTCCAATCAGTAAACAACATGGTATACGGAAGGAAGGTACGATATTTCCATGTGTCCTAGAGCACTTGCTGAGGGATTAATATGAATGGTTCAGTCGGTCAATTCATGCACTGCACGGCCAGTGCATCCCCGCTAGCGCCCCAATTAGTCGATCGTCTCTGCCTACTGTTTCATCATGGTTTCCAGTAGTGCATTCTTACTTGTGTCTATTCATGTGATCGCCGACCCTCAGACAAAAACAGCTTGGCTCGAGGGTGGTCCTTAAAACATTGGGAGTACAAATTGTTTCTCCCGTCTTAGCCCTTTGCTTTTACCCACTTCTTCATTCATACCCTGCCCCTCCGCTCCTAAATCAATGGGCGTTTTATTGGACTTTGTTGCTCCCCTGTGCGTTTTGTCGGTGCTTGCTGATGTCGCATTCTTGCAAAGTACGGCGACGGCTCCTGGACAGCCTTTCCAAACTGGACCTGTGGGCCAATTCCAGATCGTTGGCGAAAGTTTAGTTAGCGCTCAACAGGTTAGTTTCTTTGTGAATTCCAAGTTGTAATCATGTAACAAGCGAATCGTCAGCTTTTCTTGGGAACGGAGGACAAGGTATACATTGTAGACAAGGTAGAAAACAACCCCGGTCAAGTCAATGGGCATCCAGCATGGGCAGTCGGTGAGCCATCATTCGGGCTGTTTTAACATGTCCGACATGCCTCTAACATCATGTTCAGAGTATGGTGTCGCCGCCAACAACGCGAAACCCATGGACATCGTGACGAACTCATTCTGTGCGGTAAGCAATGAAATACTTTGCCGTGCGAACAATCAATTTACATGGTTTCGGGTAGGGTGGGAACGTTATGGGCGATGGAACATGGCTTAACGTCGGGGAAACCAGGCCGTCACTTATGGCGGCGCGCAGCTCTAAGTCAGACCGGAGGTGCTCCCTATGACGATCCGGATGGCAGACAATCGTATGTTTCATAGTCTTTTTATCTGTGAACTCCCGGGTAAATCTAATCTGCTCCCCAGCCTCCGGTTGTTGAATCCCTGCGATGATAACTCTTGCGATTGGCGTGTATTTGGAGATATGACAACTCAAAGATGGTATCCCACTGTGTACGTTCTTTCTCGGATGTTTCCAACAAGATCTGACGTGTTTTCACAGAGAAACGCTAGAAGATGGATCGCTTATCATCGTATGTTGCACTCTTCGCCATTCGCAATGATCTGACCAGACGTCTTATAGCTCGGTGGGTGTAAAAATGGGGGATACGTGAACGATGCTGGGCAAGACAACCCTACCTACGAGTTCTTCCCTACCAAAGGAGATCCTATTCCTTCAAACATCCTTCAGACAACGCTTCCCACCAACTTGTACCCCCTCACGTGGCTTCTTCCTTCCGGAAAGCTTTTCATACAGTCGAACTGGAATACTTCCCTTATAGATTACCACACTTACGAGGAGACACCCCTTGACCCTATACCAGATGCCGTGCGAACATACCCCGCCAGTGCTGGCACTATCATGTTGCCTATGACTCCCGCCAATAACTGGACGGCTACTATCTTGTTTTGCGGTGGAACCAACCTTCAGCCCAATCAGTATGTATTATGTCTCACTTTTCCTTGCTTGTCTCTCACTGCTCATCCAGATGGGTTCCCACTTGGAACATTGCGGCCAACCCGACGTCCACGTCTTGCGTCACCATTACCCCAGACTCGTCAGGATCCTACTCCCAAGACGATCCTCTTCCCGAAGGACGTTCAATGGCGAACCTCATTTTCTTGCCAGACGGGCGGATCCTGTGCCTTAACGGCGCGAACCTTGGTAAGGTTATTCAAGGCCTGTTAGGACTGGTTTTACTCAACAGTTGCCAGGCACTGCTGGATATGGCAATGACACTTGGGCTATAGGGCAGTCATACGCAGACAAACCTGTTCTGCAGCCAATCATCTATGATCCCTCTGCCCCGAAGGGATCCCGCTGGTCAAGCCAGGGTCTCTCGCCCAGCACGGTTCCGCGGATGTATCATTCGTCTGCGACTCTTCTTCCCGATGGTACGGTACCACGGATCGCATCTGACCTTTGACTGACGTTCATTTATCAGGCTCCGTATTCGTCGCGGGATCGAATCCTAACTCTGATTACAATGTGGGTGTGGGCATTACGTACCCTACGGAGTATCGGGTCGAGAAGTTCTACCCATCGTACTACAACCAACGTCGTCCGGAGCCTCATGGTATCCTGAAGCAATTGTCATATGGAGGACCATACTTCGATATCACTCTGGATTCAGCTGATCTTTTCGGCAACGTCCAGAATGTGCAGACGGCCAAGGTTGTAGTCATTCGCACGGGATTTTCAACGCATTCGATGGTGAGTTTGTTTTGATAAGGCAATCATCTAGATATTTATTGTTTCCAAATAGAACATGGGTCAACGTTATGTTGAGCTCCAGACCAGTTATACTGGATACGAGAACAACACTGCCATTCTGCATGTTAACCAACTGCCTCCCAACCCGGCGGTTCTTGTTCCTGGACCTGCTCTGCTGTTTGTTGTCATCAACGGCGTTCCCTCTGTTGGTGTCCAGGTCATGGTTGGCTCGGGAAAAGTCGAGAAGCAAACCGTTGACTCCTCTGCCAATCTTCCAGGATCCAGCGTTCTTCGGGCTTCGGACGTCAGCGGTTCTTCAGGTGGAAGCAACTCAAACAATAACAACAGCAATGACAAAAGTGCTGGTTTCTCAAAACAAAATCTATACTTCTTGGACTGTTCTTTTCGTTATCTTCGCGTCTTTCGTTTTAGGGTTGTGATTGTGAATTACATCCTTCTTGTTATTTTCTTTCGTGCATTAGATTTCACCTCGCTTTCGGATCATTGACGCATTCTTTGTTACGCTCATTATGATGGACGGTTTTGTATCTATACGGGACTTGCTTATTGCTAAATCTATCCTCACGTATAAAATTGTAGACTATACCGCCTCGGACTATTCAAAAGTACTTCATTCGTTCGTTTGTGTTTCAAAGTTGATGACTTACCACTGAGCTCACTGGATCAAATACAAAATAATGTACAAATCTCGCTGCCTTGATCGGAGAAAGACGGTTGCAATTTGGCTTGGCCTGTTGCTTTGAAGAAAGCCAAGTAGGCCAAGCCGAATCGCAAACGCCGCTAACGCCGCCAGGAGTGGTGGAGTAGCATGCCATAAACGGCAATCACCGCCTTGTTGCCTTGTGAAAACGTTCGTCACGACAGCCATCACTGTCGCATCTCATTTCCACCGCACGTTGCGGCAATGCAGCAAAATCTGCGTCCAACCATGAAGAGGGCACTCAGTATATCTGACACATTGCAGCCACGACTGTTAGGCCCACCGTCAACGATGCACGTCAAGCGGGTTACTCTGACGTCAAAGAAAAACTGGTGGATGGGTGTGTTGCTTTGCTCTTGCCAAAGAGAATTGTTCTAATATGGGTTGCCGCTTTTTAGTGGAGTTGGACAACCAGCAAGACGATAATGCTGCCCCGTCCATTAACTCGTTCTCGTCGGAGGAGACAGTGGTCGACGGCCTTGATTACCAGCAACTTGATCCATCAGAACCGCACAGACCACCCACGCCGCCTCCTTCACCGCCTATCTACAACCCGCCCCGCCACCCAACATCCATCTTCTCTTTCCCAACGCCGACAGCATATTCGGCTCCACCTAACCCCACCGTCAACCTCTCGCCAGTCGCCCAAGGCTCAGCCTCAGTGCTCTTCAAGTGTGTCGTCAAGAAGCCCGATGTCATCCAGCTAGAGATAAATGGGGAGATGCAGTCCAACGCGTCCGACGTCACAATACAGTTCTTGGCGGAGCTGCGTGTATACACTACGGTGACGCGGCATCGGAATATATGTGCTTTTCTGGGGGCGCTCGAGAACGTGGGCATGGTGCTGGAGTACATCGATGGGCGGACACTATATGATGTTGTTACTACTCGCTCGCCAGTGCTGACGAGGGAGGCCAAGATCGATTACCACGACCAGTTACTTGACGGCCTAACACATCTCCACTCATTTGGCCTGAGTCACGGCGACCTTTCACTGCTTAACATCCAAGTCACGGTTCCTGCGAATACAGTCAAACTCCTCGATTTCGGTCGTTCTGTGTCTGCAGACTCGATATATACATCCCCGGACGACGAACCCGTCGATCCATTCGCTCATCTCGTACGCCGACAGTCCAGTCAGACTCCACTCCTTTCGTCTAGAAAAATTGAGCAGATACATCCTGGTACGCGTCCGTTCTGTGCGCCGGAGATTCTTAGAGGCGAATGTCAAGACGCGCTGCTGGCCGATGCATATAGTTTTGGGATCATACTCGTGTGCTTAGATCGCTGCGAGCACGTTGACATCAAGCCTTGGGAACAGCGAAAGGATTTCATTCCCAAGGACTTTTTCCAGGGCTGCGAGGTTTTCGAAGAGAGGGCGAGGGAATATCTCCGCAAGTGGAATGATTCCCGGCGGAGATTGGTGAAGACAGATATGTTCGAATGCTATCAAAACCAACCAAGTGTTTGAGGTCCGGTCCTCGACATAAAAGTACGTTTCAATCTGGACTTTTGGATTTGGCGCAGCCAATTGATACCCTCGAGGATGTACTACCATCATATTGCCGTGTATTTGACATATATCTTGACCTTTTTTTCGCATCACAATAGCACCTACATACAAAGATATCGTAATAATTCGGGATTCATGTGTATTCCTACCAGATAACTGTACAGTAGTATTAATGACGAACACCTCTCAGACTGTCAAATCGGTAATTTCCATTTGAAGAAAGTTTTCAGGGTCTTTACTTTACAGCCATTACGCTGAGCGACGACGGTGCCCATCTCCAATGTCTGACGACGAATCATCCCAGTCATCTATACAAAATGACTGGGATTTGCGTTCTGAAGAAGAATCTGATACGGATGATGAGAGCCGTGTATTGGATCAAGTCAGAGATATCTTAGATGAAAACCTCAATATTCGAGGCGCCATGGTTTACTTCCAAACTTACGGAATGGATGCACCCAACCCATGTATAACTATCAAAGGATTTGGTCCTGTTGGATTTCCTCTGAACAATGAAAATGCTCGCGCTCTGATGGCGTTTCGCCAATCCAAGGACAGTTCAACCTGCAGGGACTTTGGCAAAGAATTAGTAGGTAGATTTCTGCTACAATATCCGAAGTTTTGATGCTGTCTAGATTGAACTTCATAATCCTGTTTGGGAGCAGTGGGTCCAGAAAACTGTGCTAGTTGAAGCGTGCGAGCGACTGGGTCTCGACCTTTGCAGATGTGAACTCGACAAGATGACCATACAGTCTCAAAGTTCCTCGTATGTCTTTGTAGAATCTACCGGTGGAACACTGCTAATAATCTTGCTTTTGTCAGAACGGCTGAGAATGCCAGTTGTATCAGTTCATTGCAGTCAGAAGGCAGCCAACTTCGACATTCCTTCTTTCTTCCAAGGTCTACACGGATAACCCAGCTGGGGTCCATCGAAATTTCCCTCCCTTCCCAATTCACTGGTGGCGATGTGACTGTTGCATATCCCACAATGCCTTCTTACCCCGAAAAACTCACGAAATGGTCGGAGCAGAGTGAACAATCCACCACTGTTCTTGGCGTTCGTTGTGGATACGTTAAAGCCGTTGCTCCGATACAAACGGGATACCGAGTATCTCTGTCCTATCGGATAATTGCCCCCCAAAGATCTGAGGTGCAGCCCATTTTCGACCCTAAAAGGGCTGTAGCAAGGCTTCGGGACACGCTAAGCCCCCAAAATGATCCTCCTGGAGTCGTGTCCATCAACCTGTCTCACAAATACCAACCGTCGAGTTCGTTTAATGGCTCATCATTAATAGGCCCCGATGAAGTTTTATTATCCTGCATACGGCCTGTTGCTGATGTCCTAGGATTAAAGCTCCTCGTTGCGAACATCGTGCATTGAAAGAAAGCGAGTACAATTACAATCCAAGGCCGTTACGATTCGGAGGATGACGAGAGTGACGACGACGACGTGTGATAGGTGAAGGTGATGAGGAAGACGAAGACGAAGTTGGATTGGAGAAGCCACCCGAACTCGGAATATGATGGGATATGTCCTACCTAGAAACCGCGCTTCCAGTTCCGAGGGCGGAGATATTCATGCTTTATGTGAACGACACAAGGATGACAACGAGGCGGACTTTACCGAGGACGCTTACTTTTATCGGGGAATCGAGATAAAGCAAATGGTCGACCTAGATGGCATGCCTGTAACAATCAAAAATCTCGACCTCCAAACGTCAGATATCATTCACGATGCAGGGTATGGACAAGGCTATCCTGAGTATGATCATGGTTACAGAGATGACCACTTCTGGGAGAATGAAGACCGCGGTGAACCAGACGTTAAAGAGTTTGACTCATACGCGGTAAGTCCTTCAATTGACCAGTGGAACTACATACCTTCTGACTCTCCTACAGGATGAAGATGACTTTCTTGTAAGCCGTTGCTTAAAGTGAATATCGGAAAGCTTATTGAATGATCCCTCCACGACAGGCAGGATATGTAAATCAAAGTCAGTGGTACCCTCCGATTTACTGGCCCCCATTTAAACCGAACTTTCGATAGAATGGAACGCAACCATTCTTCTTATTTGCCAAAAATGGGTCAGAAGGGGCGTCGGAGACAGATTCGAGTATGCCTATCATCGCCTTCAAATATCGAATTCCGACAATCCCAATGCTGCAGAGACTGCCGCAGTTGAATTTCTGATGGAGTGGTGTGGGGAGGACTCAGACGAGTCAGATCAGCCTGCGGATGACGACCCAAGTGCCAAAAACGAACAATTGAATCGGGCTGCCAGTGTCCTTACCCGATGCGCGATCAGGT
Source organism: Desarmillaria tabescens (assembly GCF_030435595.1). NCBI lineage: Eukaryota > Fungi > Basidiomycota > Agaricomycetes > Agaricales > Physalacriaceae > Desarmillaria > Desarmillaria tabescens. Next base: position 5,596 of record NW_026848746.1, on the reverse strand, counting down.
GGAATGACATTGAGCTCTTTTCAAGAGTCGTACGTGAATTGGCGGTCATGACAGACGTAGCTGGTCACATCAGCGTTCAAGACTTCGTGGCTGCTTACAACAAGTTTTCTGGGTGAATGCGGAAAGATGGTATCGATCCTTTCCTCTGGCTAATTATCGATTGGACTAAAATTGGCGCAGGCTTGTTGATATCATCACTGAAACTAGCCGCCTGAGTTACGGGCTCGTTAGCGGAGTGATGCAGGCCGCCATTACCAAAGGTGATACTCCCGCGATCGAGGGATGTCAAGAAAAGAGAGACTCGATTCTGTCGTCATTGAAGCCAGTGGATAGAGATGAAGTTCCTTGGCTGGTGGAGATAGCAAAGGAACGTGGCATCGGGTTTTTCCGAGATCAGTAAGCTCAATACCGCTTCCTCTGCGAACAACGCTCATCTATACCTTTATACAGCGTTCTTTCTTCGCTAAGAGAGCAAAACCTGTGTGTCAGATTTTGGCTGGATCTTGGAAAAAACATATGGTCTGCTGAGGATATGTTCTCATCTTCAGAGGCCTTCCTGGCATTCATTTCTGACACCATGAAATTGGTCGCCCAAAGATTCTCAGCTCTTGCAGAACCCGACGATACGGAGTTTGATCTCAGCTGCTCCCATGCCACGAAAATGAACGTCAGCCTTGTCATGGATGTCTTGGCTCTCTGTGTCCAAACCGGTAATACCCAACACTGTGGCCCGATTCTCGAGCAAATGATGTCTTGGGCAAACAGAAATGACGTGAAAGAACTTATGCCTTGGCAGTATTACAGCGAACTTGCCGGGAAACTGGACGAGTTCTTACGTTCACAGCCCGATAGTACTGCCGTAGATGATCCTTGGGCGCCATTCTTTCGGGCTGCTGCAGAGATGAGCATCAAACAAAGTCACCTCAATGATGATATTTTGGCTACTATAACTATCTCTCTCAATCGAGCTGGTGGTGTTCTTGCATTAAAGTCAATGTGAGGCGAACGTTCTCCCTTTCCCTATGCTTCAAGCTAATGCGTGACTTGGACCGCATGAACGCTGAAGGTATTGCCTATATGGCTAGAAAAAGAAGAAGCTTCGTTGAAGAGGCTAGCCCTTAATATGCATGCCAACCTACTTACACCAGAGGCCGCAGCTCACGGCTAGGCGAGATCTTGACGAAGTTCTCATGGCATGCGCAAGTGCAGTTATCGAGCATTTGATTTCGCCAGCCTGGCGGACCTTGCAAGCGAAGAGGCAGTCAATAAAGCCATCGCGTTACTGAAATTCTGCTTTGACTCTGGGGTTGGCGTAAATTCCTACCCTGCCATCTTGGATCAGCTTCTTTCCTCTGCCGGCATCACTCGAGCCCAGCTTCTTAAACCCTATCTCACTGGCGTCCTCGTCCCTCTTATCGGTCCTCTCCGTACCTTGTTAATCGGTTTTGGCATCTCTATAAAAGAAGGGCCAATCAAAACCTTCTTCTCTGTGGTTACGCGCTTATTTGTGTCAACAGTTGTTGGCAAGAAACCTTCGGGGACAGAAATTCCAGATGCTACAACCTTTGGCTGCGGCTGCTCCGAGTGTGAGCGTACCAAGTACTTCTTGCATAACGGTCCTACAGTCTCGTTCGACATTCACGACGTTCAACGCGTCCGCGCTCACGTTGAGAAAAGGCTTCAGGTCTTCGAAGCCAAGAAGTGGAGCGTCGAATGGCGCACAGTGAGAGGCACTAGGCCCTTAATATTGCGTGTGAGCGGTTTTGTTTTAGACATGTGATTCGATACACTCAATCAACATAAGATATCCAAACCAGAATGGCTGGCACACAGACAGCAAGGCTTGGGTTTGCTCGACAGTCTGGGAGACACCGAAATTCAGAAGGCTGTGCTTGGAGAGGATCTCCCATGGATTCTTGGTGCTCTCAATGGTTCGGTGAACCCTAATAATGCACCGTTGTCCATGGAGGGAGCCAGTAGCCCAGCCAGATGCAAGAGACCTCTCGATGATTCGGAGCATGGACCGTCGTCAGCCAAGAAGCAAAAGCCTCATAGTGACTTCTTCTAATAGTGAGCGATATCTCTTGTTACCTTATTTCGACCGAAAAAATACTATTCTAACCATTCGCTTTCCTGTTTCTTTCGAACAGTCCACAATTTCCTCTATATTTGACCACTGAATCCCATGCTCCCTCCGACGCCGAGAGAAAGACAGTGTATACTTGATACCTCTTGATACATTCGCTGCCGATGTATATTCTAGCAAAGACACCCATACTTACGTACATGAATCACTTCTTTGTACTCCCATGCGAGATTAGGTACTGAATTTTCGAGGCAGTTCCAAACACAAAAGCTAATTTGGCGTCCTTTCCTACTAATGTACAATTAAGGCTCGTATCAAGATATTTAGTGCTTGCATTCAGTACATTTACAATCTCCTGGCGTGCATGTGCAACTACTCAATCCGATTAGTTCAATGTCCGAAGAAAAATGACTTCACTCACGCAGTGCAACCGCACTGAGGGTTTGAGCAGGCCTGGGAGACAGGAACTTCAGTGGTCTATACGAATAAGTCCTCAGCGCCAGATAGAAAGTAAAGGGCGAGTACGTACAGCGTACATGCTGGCGGTCTTTGAAGTAGGTTTCATTTCTACTGGGCTCTCCTTATATACGCTATGTGGCTATGAATCGTCATAGGCTCCAATGATCCATTCATTGATGACTGCATGATGACGATGAGGGTGGAACTGAAACCCCATGGCCTGCGGATTCAAAAGATTGGGTCTGGGTAGGGTCTGGAGGAAAAAATATTTTTTATCTCACTCCAGAAATAAGGAAATTTCCGGAACGTTTCTGGTGAACAAAAACTAATTTCAGAAATCGTTCCACCGTATCTCCCTCGCCGGAATTCCCTTATACAGTAGTCCGCCCCGGAAAATCTCCTGTACTACTGCTAGATATGGATAACCTCCGGAGGTTGCCGGGGCTGAATAGTTTCCGTAATTAGTTTTCGGACAAATGAAAGCGTCCGGAAATTTCCTTATATTTGGAGTGTCTGTCAATTCAACTAAGGTAAATACACATAAAGAAAAATAATTCGAATAATGCCAATCACGCTTGTCTGGAAAGTAGGCTATGTAGTGTCCGGTCTTGATCAAGTGTCTATGACAAAGCTGGAAAACTGGATTGATTGGCCACCTCTGCTGATACAGCTCAGGTCAATAAGCGTAAACTAATCTACCTCGGTAGCTCGTTGTAAATAAGGTTACACGTATTAAGAAAAACGGTCAAGAAGATGAGATATGCGATAAAAAGGATGGTAATTGTATGGCTACGGTGTTGGCGCTGTTTTTGGTTGAGGCTGGGCGTACTCTTCGCTTGTATTCAGCCCAAATTCTGCCTGCCAGACGTATGCACGTTGTGTGCCAAGTATGAGAGATGCGAACCAACACCCGGTTTGTTTTCTCTCCCTTTAGTCCAGGGAGTGCGGGTGAGGATGGCGTTAGACCGAGGTAGAAGCGAGATACCGATTGGGGCCATACTGGGCGTCTTCAAAGAGACGTTGGACAATATGAAGAAATGCCCTGCAAATCAGCAGGGGCACTTCTGCAGAGTCCAGGATGCGAGACTTCTCCATGATAAGTGTTTGAGCGGCGTGTTGGCGGAAGGAATGATGTGCAGGGCATGAAAGGGGACCTTGGAGGGCGGAGGATATGATGCGGGTTGAGTTGAGGTGGTCGGTGTAAAGAGTTGGGGAAGATGGCGAATTTTGAGGAGGCGGAGGTAAGTTGTATTGATGTATTGTCGATGCTATCAGTCCGTATGTTTCACCGCGATAAACCCAGGCAGAAGTATGGACGAGATTAAGGGCTAGGGAAGAGTTGTGTGAGACAGAGGAGAATGTAACGGGGCGTTGAGTTCGTAGAGAGGGTGGCAGGATTCATGGGGGCGTCTGATGCAAAAAGGTGAGGAGGAATGGATGCGGGAAGACGGGCATGGGGAGACACAGCGTGGTAAGCATTGATTAGGTTGTGTGCCATTTGCATACGGCAGCGTGGTGGTAACCCAAGGAACCAAAGAGAGTCGAAAGAGTCAGTCGCCGCCGCACCGTGAAGAAAGCAGTCGTTCACGCCGGCACTCTGCATGCGAGGTTGATCGCCGTCACGCCACCCTGAGCCATGTATCCATCAACGAGGTCCTTCAACGTAAGACGGCGGAGCCATTCAACAGTTTCTGGCCATTGCTCTTCAGCTCGTGTCGTCGCGTTCAAGAAACGAATATTTGAGTGTGGTGTGAGCCGTAGAGAGACACCATCGGGATCTGGAGAGAAATAGGCAATATCAGAGAGGGTAACAAGGCCAGCATTGGCCAGGTTTGTTCTGGGCCAGTTCAGATATCCGGAACCGACATAGACTTGAGCACCATGCACGTGGCCACTTCCGCAGTTAGACTTCGTATCTTGATTTTCGTTGTTCAACCAAAAATAGTGCATCTTGGCGCTCTGGCCCTGGCCCTCTCCACATCTTCTAGGCTCATAGGCTATAATTCTGATATCTCTGGTGATGATAATTGGTCATGCTTTTCTGGATAACTCCTTGACTGGCATCCTTCGGACGACTTTTTCGATGCGGCACGCCGCACTTCCAAGGCACTTCTACTCTACTACTACTCAGGGCAGCAGATCATGTCGATCGTAACAAATTAAATGATCTTTACCGTATATCACCATAAAAATTTGGTCACTGTGCGTGGACTGTTTCTTAGATCATGCAGCCCAATTTCAAGCCGAGGAAGTGAAAATGTAGAACTCGTAGTAGTACGTCGGCATAAGCTTGCTTTCGGTGGTATTTGTACTCAATCCTTGCCAAGGATTGAGTACAAACCTGACTCTTTTACACCGCAATTACCTCCAGGTCGTCCTGCGTTCCTGTAATTTTGATGTCCAGGACAGTGACGTTAATGTCGAGTAGTAGTCAGATGTCAAGATCCCAGCCAAAGGTCTAAATAATAATGATAGTGAGGAGGCCAGGGTCCCGTTCTAACCCGAATATCAAGCTGCGAAAAGGATTGGCGGGTGCCCAATGTAGTAAGCTCCCCTCATTACGGTCTCACCTCACGGACATTGACACTGACGGAGCGAAATTTAGGGTTGTGGACCTATTCATTTCCTGGCCTCGATCAGTGATCGATCTGCAACATATCAACTTCCCCGTGGCACGGCATCCTTGGAGGACAAGTCTCCTGATAGTGGGCCGTTACCCTGTGTAACGAGCCGGCCTTTGGCCCTGTCCTTACTCTTCATTTCTTCCCCGCGTTGTGGCTCCACTCGCTTAACCGTTTCCATAGCATCTATTTGATATCCGTTAGTAGTACATAAGAGCTACGTACCGCTGTAGTAGCTCGCCGTGTTTTTCGCAACAACCAGCCTTTACACCTGTCACACATTGCGTGAAGCTCCTTTGTGAGAGTACGTGACTTTCGCCACCCTCTCACCCTGATATTGCGGTATATAATGTACTTCGGAAGGATACTATATCTCCTACGAACTCTAGGGTTCGCTTCCACGCTTTTTACTCACCCTTGCGCTCGGCGT